>NC_142956.1:19063467-19328467 GCF_046866305.1 Octopus bimaculoides
CGGTTGTTTCCGTGACGACTCGACGGTTCACTTCGGATATCTCCGTGGCCTTCGTTACGGATGCTAAAACGGGAGGAGGAGAAGAAAGCTAACGGGTTGTGTGTGCGTGCCTCTTCTTGTCTGTGTGTGGGCGTACTTGTCCTTGCCTCTGTGTGTCCGTTCCTGTTCTTACATCTGTGTCTGTGTCAGTGCTTGTTCTTGCCTCTGTGTCTGCGTGTGCGTGTGTGCTTAATCTAGCCTCTGCGTCCGTGCTGCTTTTTGCCACTGTGTCTGTGTGTCCGTACCGCTTTTTGCCTCTGTGTCTGCGTGCGTGCTTGTTCTTGATTCTGTGTCTGCGTGTGCGTGTGTGCTTAATCTAGCATCTGTGTCCGTGCTGCTTTTTGCCTCTGTGTCTGTGTGTCCGTTCCTGTTCTTACCTCTGTGTGTGTGTACGTGCTTGTTCTTGCCTCTGTGTCTGCGTGTGCGTGTGTGCTTGTTCTTGCCTCTGTGTCTGCGTGTGCGTGTGTGCTTGTTCTTGCCTCTGTGTCTGCGTGTGCGTGTGTGCTTGTTCTTGTCTCTGTGTGACCCGGAAATGAAAAGCCAAAAAATATACGGAAATGGGTTTAAAACAATGTGTAGGAAATGATTATGAAAAAAAAAAAAGGTGCAAAAAGCAATAAGAGGGTGGGGAAAGGACTTCGGAAAATTCACAAGATCCGAATTTCGTGGGTCAAGATGTATGGGTTAATGTTTAGTTTGGTGAAGGTTATGTATTTAACGTTATATTGTAAGCATGCAAGGTAAAAAGAAAAGTTCATTTCGACCTGTAAGTGTGTACACGTTCTCGTAGTAGTAACCCACAGATAAAGATAGAATGATGTTATAAGAGAAAAGAAATTCAGTTAATAAAAGTTATAGAATCGAGGGATTTTTGTGTCTCATAACTTTCTTTCTCCTTTTGTCCCCTAATGGTTGCTGTCACTGCGTTTTCACCTACTCCCTTCTTCGATAATAGAATTCGTTGGAAGTCTGTGATATCTATTCTAGCTATTGCTGAAATGGAAGAGGTTAGAAGGGTCAAGTGGCGAAGGCATTCCATTGCTTAGCTAAGGCATCTGGCAAATTTAACTGCTGTCACAGAAAAACTATTGTTTTCACATAAGAAAAGATCTTTTGAAGTGTTAATTGAAATTTGGCTATCTTTTTTTAAGAAATGCACTTTTGAAGGGGAGGTGCGAAAGTGCATCAGCCCCTTTCTTCACACGTATTTTAAGATGACATTTTATAGAGTGTGGATTACATAAGAATGAAAAATCAAAGAACTTTGAAAACGAAGTGGTAACAAACCATTTTAGTCAATGTGTATTAAAACAATATCTTTTACATACCTACTAAAATGACTGGATATATAGATCACAGGATGTATAAGACCTAAGCTGCAAAACAGTTTTGTTCTTTAGCAATTTTTCACGCCAAAATTTTAACTGCGAAACTCTCATTCTACTAATTAATTACGCCGTTTTTCTCTCCATTTTACCAATTAATTTGCTTTATCTCACATCTAACTATCGATCATCAATTTTCATAAACAATCGATAATATGAAACCACAATGATCATTAATGTTATTTCGGCAATCTTTGTCAACTTACCGTTTTATCAGTGGCTTATAAAGAACAGGACAATACATATTAATGTTGTATTCTTCAATCGGTTTCCTCTCATTCTACTAATTAATTACGCCGTTTTTCTCTCATTTTACCAATTCATTTCCTTTATATCACATCTGACTATCGATCATCAGTTTTCATAAACAACAGATAAACATTACATTTTACAAGTTATTTAAGACCAGCAAATATATTTTACTAATTATGTCTTCGCTTCGAAAAATAATTACTGTAACAACGAGAGGTTGGCATAATTCTATTGCTTACGTCATTATTAGTCGTATTACTATCACCATTACAACCTGGAAGAAAATATTTCCTCAACTTACCACATTCAGATATAAACAGTCGAGTCAGTGATAACGCCCTTAATTAAGAAATTAATTGGACCTTCGTTCAGGTATTGTACAAATTATTTCCCTTGATGCGATTGTATTTCTTCAATTCTCGACTGTTTGGATCCATTCCAGTTTTTGTATTTATCCTGTTCCGTCAAGAACTTGCCTTCCACTTAATTCCAATTTTCACCAGATTATTCAAGCAAAGTCTATTAATATATTCTACTGGCAGCTTCTTCAGACTCGCATCGCTCCAATTAAATGAAATGCAATGAATAAAAAACTTTCTTCATCTCATTTCTTTATTCCTGTCGTCATTTCATTAATCTCTACCTTTTCTCTTTTTGACTCTGATGAAAGAATATTCGTTTTCCACATACTTGCTAACATCTTGGAGGCTGGTTAATATTTTTTTTGTTTTTTTTTCCCTCTTTTGGTCTCGGCTGAGGATCTTTCTATCGATACTAGCGTCTTGGATATAACTTTGGGGCCCTAGTAATCCATTACAGCACTTACCTAGCGTACTTAGTTGTGTACATCACCTGTAAACTAAATCCCTATGTTATAGGTATTTCTTGCTTTATTGTGGTGCTAACTTCATTTCACTACCATAAAATATAAAGATGATGATAATGAAAACACAACAAAGACAAAATCAATATCACTTAAAACTTTTATTCATTATTTTCTAACAAATTCCTCAAAATTGCAGCACAATCATCTTCAGAAATCAAAGTCATCTCTGTGTTGATGTCTTTAGATATATACATATTAATGAAGTTGAGATTCATGGATTTCATGTCAAGCTTGAAGAATAATAAACCCTGTCTTTTAGCAGACAAAATATTCATAATTGTTGTCCTGTTGTAATAAATTTTGATAGTGATCCTGTTACAGTTGTGTATGAATACTCACATGTGTACGTAAGAGGCCATTTTGAAAGAATGATTTACCGCAGATTTTGCAATGATATGGTTCTCCTCCTGTATGAATGTGCTTGTTACTATTGCTAGAGAATGAATCACTACATATCAGAATAATATGGCCCCTTCTTTCCATGGGTACGTTTGTGTTTAGACAAGACCCCACTTTGGGAGAATGATTTGCCACAGATATCACAATGATACGTCTTCTCTCCTGTATGAATACGTTTGTGACTATTCAAATGGCTACTTGAAAAGAATGATTTACCACAGATATCACAATGATAGGGCTTCTCTCCTGTATGTATTCGTTTGTGTTCAGGCAAGTCACAACTTCTAGAGAATGATTTACCACATATGTCACAATGATATGGCTTCTCTCCTGTATGAACACGTTTGTGAATAGTCAACTGACTATTCCAACTGTATGATTTACCACAGATATTACAATGATAAGGTTTCTCTCTTGTATAAGGGTTTTTTGGTGTAGTTAAATGATTCATCATGAGAGAATAATTCGTCATATATATCACAAAAATATCATTTTTTTCATTTCTATGAATATATTTTTGTTCAGTTGAGTCTCTATTTTCAGGCAATAATTTAATGTTGTTTCTTTTATCTGAGATCTTGTTTAATATGTAAATCAGGATGTGAAAACTGTCCACTCCTTTGTAAAGTTATCCAAGCTTAATTAACCTGTAAAGCAATCACCTCCTCTATATTCCAGACAGCAAAGACTTGAAATTGTTGCTGCTAATTCCATCGTCCAGAAGAAATATTTCGCAGTATTTTGTCATAGACTTTCTTCAGATAAAGAGGTTGATGTATTGATGAATGCTCCTTATAAATATATCGTCTTCCTTTAGTCAATAAAAGTTGATGAAAATATCAAAGGCACATCTGAATGAAGAAATTTCTTTTCTGTCAACAGGATGTGATATTCTGAAATAGAAAAAGAAACTAAGATAAAGAAGACAGTTAAATGACATAACAAATCAAGATTGCAAATATTCTTTTCTACTCTACTAACAAGGCCCAAAATTTGTGGGGAGGGGGGAGACAATTAGATCGACCGCAGTATGCAACTGGTACTCAATTTATCGACCTCGTAAAGATGAACATAAAGACAGCGGAGACTGTCATTTATTTAATGTCAATGTTTCCAGTGGTCAGAATCCATTGAAGCATGGAAAGATTTACTGCCTGACACGAAACTGTGCCGATGGCACGTAATAAGCAGCATTTGAGTGTGGTTGCCTAGGCAGCAGAAGACGAACGGTTGTTTCCGTGACGACTCGACGGTTCACTTCGGATATCTCCGTGACCTTCGTTACGGCTGCTAAAACGGGAGGAGGAGAAGAAAGCTAACAGGTTGTGTGTGCGTGCCTGTTCTTGTCTGTGTGTGTGTGCGTGTTTAAGCAAGCATAGACGCACAAAAGCACACACACACAAAGCGTTAGCTTTCTTCTCCCCCTTCCATTTCAGCAATTGTCAGGTAGATGTCCGAAACATGCCTCTGTGTCTGCGTGTACGTATGTGCTTGTTCTTTCCTCTGTGTCTGTGTGTCCGTTCCTGTTCTTTCCTCTGTGGCTTTGTGCGTGCTTGTTCTTGCGTCTGTGCTTGTCCTAGCCTCTGTGTCTGTGTGTCCGTTCCAGTTCTTACCTCTGAGTCTGCGTCAGTGCTTGTTCTTGCCTCTGTGTCTGCGTGTGCGTGTGTGCTTGTTCTTCCCTCTGTGTCTGTGTGTCCGTTCCTGTTCTTTCCTTTGTGTCCGTGTGCGTGCTTTTTCTTGTCTCTGTGTCTGCGTGTGCGTGTGTGCTTAATCTAGCCTCTGTGTCTGTGTGTCCGTTCCTGTTCTTTCCTTTGTGTCTGTGTGCGTGCTTGTTCTTGTCTTTGTGTCTGCGTGTGCGTGATATTTCCCTTGATGCGATTGTATTTCCTCAATTCTCGACTGTTTGGATCCATTCCAGTTTTTGTATTTATCCTGTTCCGTCAAGAACTTGCCTGCCACTTAATTCCAATTTTCACCAGATTATTCTAGCAAAGTCTATTAATATATTCTACTGGCAGCTTCTTCAGACTCGCATCGCTCCAATTAAATGAAATGCAATGAATAAAAAACTTTCTTCATCTCATTTCTTTATTCCTGTCGTCATTTCATTAATCTCTACCTTTTTCTTTTTGACTCTGATGAAAGAATATCCCAAAACCAGCTGTAATACTTTCAATCTTGGGTAAATTTTCAGATTAACACCCGCACGACTTTCACTAGGGTGTTAGGGTCAGGGCTTTAGCAATGGCTCGATAACGAACGGCGGTGAATATAAAGATCCTCACCCGGGAACGAAATAAAAACATTCCATTTTCAGTCATAACTTCCAGTAAAATGTATATATATGTATATATATAATGATTTTTTTAAAATGGAATCTCACGTTTCTGGTTCTGGACGATCCGATTCTCCAAAAAAATTTTCAACAAATTTCACCATCTTATTTTTCACTTTTCCTAGAATTTTTTTTTTTTTTTGAATAGCTGGTCCCTCTGTTGGGGACCAGCGATGACAGTTACTTGTGGATATATGCATAACTGGAAGGACAAATCCCTTTTTGGCTTTAGTTAATATGTATATATCCGTGTACACTGTGGGTACATAAATGAGCTATCCATGGCTCCAATTGATGTTTTACTATTTAAACGAGGTAGGACCACTAAGGATAAAGGAAGATGATGATGAAAACACAAGAAAGACCAAATCAATGTCACTTAAAATTTTTATTCATTATTCCCATTCTTTTCTTCTCTCCCAACAAATTCCTCAAAAGTCCAGCACTATCCCTCTCTCTCTTTCGGAGAGGCACAAGCACATACACAGACATGTACACACATATAACTGATAGAAAGCCTGAAACGTTAGAAGCTGCAATCATTGAAAATGTGGAGCCAGGAACTACGATTTTCACGGATATGTGGCCCATTCTGGTCACGGATAAAACGTAGACTGAAATATAAAAGTGGATCATGTGGTAACATGAAATGGTCACATATTGATGAGCCAACGTACCGTGATTATTACGATATGAAGTGTGGGAATTCGTGGGAGAACTTTCAGACATTTATCAAGCACATAGCCGAAATATATCCACAGTGATTTCAGAAAGGTAAAGGTTACAGTTTTTTTTTCTTTTTGCGTTTCGCTGTTATTTCTAGCATATCAAGTTTCTCTCAGTGTCTAATCCCAATGTGCACCCTTTTTAAAATTTATTTACGTTGTTTAGAAAATAAAAATTATTTTGTTCACAAAATTTAATTAAAAGAAAAAAAATGTATGAAGTTAACAAAAACAGATAGTGTGTTATTTTTATTCCTTCTACCTATCTACGTTGTTTAGAAAAGAAAAAGTAATTTTTAAAAAATTATTTACTTTGTTTAAAAGAAATCATTTACTAATTTGCATACGCGCGCATGCGCACACACGTATTCATTTGCACGCGCGCTCGCGCGCACTTTTCGTAGCATCGACCACTCACGACTAGCTAGCGCGGACGCGCGACTGCGTGACTGCGCGTTCGGGCCCGCTCTGCTTGAGTAGTACCCACCATCCACTCACCCCTTCTTCTTTTTTCACTTTTCCTGGAATTTTTTTTCTTTGTTTTTTTGCCGAATTACGTAGAAAAATACGAAGATTACGTTTCTGAAAAGAATTGGTTTACTCTTTTACTTGTTTCAGTCATTTGACTGCGGCCATGCTGGAGCACCGCCTTTAGTCGAGCAAATCGACCCCAGGACTTATTCTTTGTAAGCCAAGTACTTATTCTTTCGGTCTCTTTTTGCCGAACCGCTAGGTTACGGGGACGTAAACACACCAGCATCGGTTGTCAAGCGATGTTGGGGAGACAAACACAGACACACGCATACATATACACACACCTACATATATATATATATATATATATATATATATATATATATATGTAGTGAAACTACCTACCGCCATTAGATACAAAACTGCTATCGCCATTCTTCTCATTTAAATATAAATAAATGCGAGCTTAGTAGAGAACCCATTCCTTGTCATCACGTGACTGATTATTATTCGAATTGGCAACTTCTTCGAACCTTTCCCGCCAGAACGCAAACTGACCAATCACGGGCCCTAATAAGGTCACGTGATACAGTAAAATTCTGAAGGCATTTGGAGCCCTCTTAACGCTATATATAGATCAACTCATACCCCACAAATTTGTCTCGGTCCAGTTTCTCTCAGAGACTGTTCCGTGTACCACACGACAGCAGCAGCAGTTCCAGCGACCACTTCAACAGCTTCGTCCAGCCACGATGACCACCGCCGTCGCCACATCAGCAACACGTTTCTACGACTACTACCAAGCAGCCTCTACACCACCAGCGTCAACACTACTTACTATGTACACCACACCAAACTACCGCGGCACATCTCTCTCTTCGATTCTGTTAGGTGACTCAGCTTCACCACGATAAATAAACAGACAAGAAATTCTCAGCCAGCGACGAACATCTGTATAACAAGAATCACGGCCCGGCATCGATGCCACGACATCACAACCAGTGATCAGCTCTGCCACACTCAGCCCCCTCACTTTCACATACAGAACTTTTCCTATAGTGTACTAAAGATCTGGTATAATTGCTCACGTGTTATTGACTCTCTTTCTATCTGCTGTAAACACTCATACACACATGTATCACTCACATACACACATTTCTTTGTATGACGGCCTGTCTTTGATTATGTTCTTATATGTCGCATTCACACTCTCACACAGACATACATCTTTAACGCCACAATAAATATCTCTGTTATTCATCTAATACGGTCTTTCATTACTGGTCATCCATGTTATCGTCGTATAACATATCATCTATATCAATATTGATATATATATTTATGTTGTTCGACCGTGTGACACGATTAAATAAAAGGAGTCCTCTGTTTCTCCATTCGTCACCATTTCTCCTTTTTGAGTTCGCACGGTCGTCCCTTACATATATATACATATATATGAAGGGCTTCTTTCAGTTTCCGTCTCTCCAAATCCACTCACAAGGCTTTGGTCGGCCCGAGGCTATAGTAGAAGACACTTGCCCAAGGTGCCTATTCCCTCTTGCCATTGTTTTTTTTTATATCTTTTATGGTACGTATATGTATTCACAGTGATGAAGCTCCATGTACTAGATGGAGTGGACGATGACGATGACGAATATTACTTTCAAAATTCTTTCATATGCGCTAATATTGGAAGCAGAAATGGCCGCAAGAAATGTTATGTCATGATTTACATTAAAAAATTAATCTACCGATGTGGTCCGATTTCTTTGAATGTTGATGGAAGGTTTTCTCCATTTTCTGATTATTTTAATTCATATGAAATTAGAAATGTTGCATTTCTAAATCTCTCAGCGATTCTTACACAGTAGTAGCACAATAAAGTGATGGCTTTCTTGCCAACGTAATGTCGCAAACCCAGGAAAGGGTGAATGGTACTGCTGTTTGGCCCCAGGAAACACCATTTCCACTTGGCTATGGTGACACATCTGATGCTTCTTAAGCCCAACTTTTCTCTCAGGGCGCTCACGCTCTGTCATGTCTGCACACTGACATTACACATGCAGCAGAGCATAGTGGCTTCATTCCTTGCAAGCTTACGCATGTCCTCAGCAATCATGGCCCATGTTTCACTGCCATGTAGCATGGCAGTTCGCACACATACGTAATACAGTCTACCTTTTACTCTGAGCGAGAGGCCCTTTGTCACCAGCACAGGTAGGAGCTCTCTGAACATTTCCCAGGCTATTCTTATTCTAACAGCTACACTTTCAGAGCATCCAACCCAGCTACTTACTTGGTCACCTAGGTAACGGAAGCTATCAACTACTTGTAGTTTTTCCCCCTGGAATGTGACACAAGCTGTTCTCTGCTTTTTTCAATGTTTATTGCTCCTTAGCATTTACCACACACAAAAACTATCTCCCCAGTTAGCCTTCTGTTGATATTGCTGCACCTCTTATGTGTTCATAGCTTACACCGGGTACATCTTATGGAGTTTCTACCTACGCCTGTTCTACAGATTGAGCAGGGCCATATACCTGAAGGGGCTTGTAGTTTGTCTGAGTTTCTACTTATTAAGACTTTGGTTTTTGCTAGATTGACTCTATGGCCCTTTGATTCTAATCCTTGCTTCCACACCTGAAACTTTTCCTCTAGTTCTGATAGTCACTCAGCAATTAGAGCAACGTCATCAACATAGAGGAGCTCCCAGGGCCATTCTGTCTTGAATTCCTGTTATTGCCTGGAGGACTATGATGAAGAAGAGTGGGGGCTGAGGATTAAACCTTGGTGGACCCCTACCCCTACACGGAATTCTTCACTGTACTCGTTGTCACTCTTACCTTACTGACAGCATCCCTGTACATGGCTTGTATACCTCTCACTATTCATTCATCTATCCCTACTTTCCTCATTGACCACCAGATAAGGGATCGGGGGACCCTGTCAATGGCTTCTCCATGTCTCATGCAGCTGTCTTACCAGAAATATAGCATGTGGTGCTTTTCCTTGGCACAAACCCAAACTGCATCTCATCTAGACTGACTCTCTCCCTAATAAGTTGGGCTATGACCCCTCCGTTACCTGATTCAATTACGTAGTTATTTGTATTTAATTCCTCACCTTTACCTTTCTAGCAATTGACTATGGGGCTGCTACACCAGTCATTGGGTATGACACCTTCATGAATCACCTGGATCACAATATGGGTGACTAGACTATAGCCGACACTGCCTGATATTTTAAGCACCTCTGCGGTGATTCCTGAAGGGTCTGGGGCTTTCCCTGTCTTCACACCCTGAACTACTTTATCTACCAAGGTACTGTCAATTTGAATAGCTGGTCCCTCTGTTGGGGACCAGCGATGACGGTTACTTGTGGATATATGCATAACTGGAAGGACAAATCCCTTTTTGGCTTTAGTTAATATGTATATATCCGTGTACACTGTGGGTACATAGGTGAGCTATCCATGGCTCTACATTGATGTTTTACTATTTAAACGAGGTAGGACCACTAAGGTTAAAGGAAGATGATGATGAAAACACAAGAAAGACCAAATCAATGTCACTTCAAATTTTTATTCGTTATTCCCATTCTTTTCTTCTCTCACAACAAGTTCCACAAAAGTCCAGCACAATCCTCTTCAAAAATCCAAGTCATTGCTGTGTTGATATATTTGGATATATACATAATACTAAAGTTGATATTCATGAATTTCATGTTGACGTTCATGAAATAAAGCCTGTCTTTTAGCAGACAAAATATTCATAATTGTTGCTATGTTGTAATAAATTTTAATATTGATTCTGTTACACCTGTGTATGAATAGTCAAATGTCTACTTAAGTGACCTTTTTGAGGGAATGATTTACCACAGATATCACAATGATATGGCTTCTCTCCTGTATGAAGACGTTTGTGAATAGTCAACTGACTATTATAAGAGAATGATTTACCACAGATATTACAATGATATGGCTTCTCTCCTGTATGTGTACGTTCGTGTTCATGCAAGTTACAACTTCTAGAGAATGATTTACCACATATGTCACAATGATATGGCTTCTCTCCTGTATGTGTACGTTCGTGTTCATGCAAGTTACAACTTCTAGAGAATGATTTACCACATATGTCACAATGATATGGCTTCTCTCCTGTATGAAGACGTTTGTGAATAGTCAACTGACTATTATAAGAGAATGATTTACCACAGATATCACAATGATATGGCTTCTCTCCTGTGTGTGTACGTTTGTGTTTAGTTAAGTTACTTCTTTGAGAGCATGATTTACCACAGATATTACAATGATATGGCTTCTCTCCTGTGTGTGTACGTTTGTGTCTAGTCAAGTCACCACTTTTAGAGAAAGATTTACCACAGATATCACAATGATATGGCTTCTCTCCTGTGTGTGTACGTTTGTGTTTAGTCAAGTCACCACTTTTAGAGAATGATTTACCACAGATATCACAATGATATGGCTTCTCTCCTGTGTGTGTACGTTTGTGTTTAGTTAAGTCACTTCTTTGAGAGAATGATTTACCACAGATATTACAATGATATGGTCTTTCTCCAGTATGAATACGTTTGTGTATAGTCATGGCACCACTTTGAGAAAATGATTTACCACATATATCACAATGATATGGCTTCTCTCCTGTATGTGTAAGTTTGTGTCTTGTCAAGTTACCACTCCGAGAGAATGATTTCCCACAAATATCACAATGATATGGCTTCTCTCCTGTATGTGTACGCCTGTGTTTAGTTAAGGCAACACTCATAGAGAATGATTTACCACAGATATCACAATGATATGGCTTGTCTCCTGTATGTGTACGTTTGTGTATAGTCATGGCACCACTTTGAGAAAATGATTTACCACAGATATCACAATGATATGGCTTCTCTCCTGTATGAACACGTTTATGAATAGTCAACTGACTCTGATATGAGTATGATTCACCACAGATATCACAATGATACGCTTTCTCTCCAGTATGTGTACGTTTGTGTATAGTGAAAACACCACTTTTAGAGAATGATTTACTGCAGATATTACAATGATATGGCTTCTCTCCTGTATGCATAAGTTTGTGTTTAGTTAAGCCACCACTTTTAGAGAATGATTTACTGCAGATATCACAGTGATATGGTTTCTCTCTTGTATAAGGGCTTTTTGGTGTAGTTAAATGATTCATCATGAGAGAATAATTCGTCATACACATCACAATGATAGCATTTTCTTCATTTCTATGGATATATTTTTGTTCAGTTGAGTCTCTATTTTCAGGGAATAATTTAATGTTGTTTCTTGTATCTGAGATCTTATTTAATATGTAAATCAGGATGTGAAAACTGTCCACTCCTTTGTAAAGTTATCCAACCTGTAAAGCAATCATCTCCTCTATATTCCAGACAGCAAAGACTTTAAAATGTTGCTGCTAATTCCATCGTCCAGAAGAAATATTTTGCCATATTTTTTTCATAGATTTTCTTTGTATAAAAAGGTCGAAGTATTGATGAATGCTCTTTATAAATATATCGGCTTCCTTTAGTTGATGAAAGTTAATACAAATATCAGAGGCACATCTGAATGAAGTAATTTCTTTTATGTGAACAGGATGTAATATTCTGAAATAGGAAAAGAAACAGTAAGATAAAGCGGATAGTTAACGAGATAGCAATTCAACATTGCAAATATTGTTTTCTACTCTAGGCACACAGCCTGAAATTTGCGGGGAGAGGGCCAATCAATTAGATCGACCCTCTCTGTCTCTGGCTTAGTGAAGTTCTTCACCTTCCAGCTCAGAAGTAAAATAGGGTTAGAGAGAAAATGCCGGTCCACGAAAATGTTTCAAAATCGATGGAAGAATGTTGCACGAATGTTGCGTATGGATGGGACCGCTTGAATACAAAGCAGGATGGACCCAAAGTATCAGTGGTAAGGCGGGACCCGTGGCGTCCGAGCATATCCCGCCTCCCTACTCCATGCTGTAAGGTTGTCTTGTATATTTAATCATACGATATATCTGGCCCCATATCAGATTGCACTGTCCCCTTGTAGGAAATACAAAATTTGCGAAATGCTTAGCGGTATTTCGCCTGTCTTTCTGTTTCGGGTACAAATTCCCGTGAGGCCGAATTTGCCTTTCATCCTTTCGGGGTCGCATTGAGGTCGATCTAATCGACTTAATCCCTTCCCCCAAAGTCGAGCACTTGTGCTTCCGGTAGAATGGATTATCATCGTCATTGTTTCATTCTCTCGGCGGCAAGCTGAAATAAGACCAGACCGAATTTACCTTTCATCCTTTTCGAGAAATACTCAGTTCCCTTTAATCGACTTCCCACTCGAACGAAACATTGCTGGCCCTGGGCCAAAATATGAAACCACAATCATCATTAATGTTATTTCGGCAATCTTTGTCAATTTACCGTTTTATCAGTGGCTTATAAAGAACAGGACAATACATATTAATGTTGTATTCTTCAATCGGTTTCCTCATTCTACTAATTAATTACGCCGTTTTTCTCTCATTTTACCAATTAATTTCCTTTATATCACATCTGACTATCGATCATCAGTTTTCATAAACAACAGATAAACATTACATTTTACAAGTTATTTAAGACCAGCAAATATATTTTCCTAATTATGTCTTCGCTTCGAAAAATAATTACTGTAACAACGAGAGGTTGGCATAATTCTATTGCTTACGTCATTATTAGTCGTATTACTATCACCATTACAACCTGGAAGAAAATATTTCCTCAACTTACCACATTCAGATATAAACAGTCGAGTCAGTGATAACGCCCTTAATTAAGAAATTAATTGGACCTTCGTTCAAGTATTGTACAAATTATTTCCCTTGATGCGATTGTATTTCTTCAATTCTCGACTGTTTGGATCCATTCTAGTTTTTGTATTTATCCTGTTCCGTCAAGAACTTGCCTTCCACTTAATACCAATTTTCACCAGATTATTCTAGCAAAGTCTATTAATATATTCTACTGGCAGCTTCTTCAGACTCGCATCGCTCCAATTAAATGAAATGCAATGAATAAAAAACTTTCTTCATCTCATTTCTTTATTCCTGTCGTCATTTCATTAATCTCTACCTTTTCTCTTTTTGACTCTGATGAAAGAATATTCGTTTTCCACATACTTGCTAACATCTTGGAGGCTGGTTAATATTTTTTTTGTTTTTTTTCCCTCTTTTGGTCTCGGCTGAGGATCTTTCTATCGATACTAGCGTCTTGGATATAACTTTGGGGCCCTAGTAATCCATTACAGCACTTACCTAGCGTACTTAGTTGTGTACATCACCTGTAAACTAAATCCCTATGTTATAGGTATTTCTTGCTTTATTGTGGTGCTAACTTCATTTCACTACCATAAAATATAAAGATGATGATAATGAAAACACAACAAAGACAAAATCAATATCACTTAAAACTTTTATTCATTATTTTCTAACAAATTCCTCAAAAATCCAGCACAATCATCTTCAGAAATCAAAGTCATCTCTGTGTTGATGTCTTTAGATATATACATATTAATGAAGTTGAGATTCATGGATTTCATGTCAAGCTTGAAGAATAATAAACCCTGTCTTTTAGCAGACAAAATATTCATAATTGTTGTCCTGTTGTAATAAATTTTGATAGTGATCCTGTTACAGTTGTGTATGAATACTCACATGTGTACGTAAGAGGCCATTTTGAAAGAATGATTTACCGCAGATTTTGCAATGATATGGTTCTCCTCCTGTATGAATGTGCTTGTTACTATTGCTAGAGAATGATTCACCAGATACCAGAATAATATGGCCCCTTCTTTCTATGGGTACGTTTGTGTTTAGACAAGACCCCACTTTGGGAGAATGATTTGCCACAGATATCACAATGATACGTCTTCTCTCCTGTATGAACACGTTTATGAATAGTCAACTGACTCTGATATGAGTATGATTCACCACAGATATCACAATGATACGCTTTCTCTCCAGTATGTGTACGTTTGTGTATAGTGAAAACACCACTTTTAGAGAATGATTTACTGCAGATATTACAATGATATGGCTTCTCTCCTGTATGCATAAGTTTGTGTTTAGTTAAGCCACCACTTTTAGAGAATGATTTACTGCAGATATCACAGTGATATGGTTTCTCTCTTGTATAAGGGCTTTTTGGTGTAGTTAAATGATTCATCATGAGAGAATAATTCGTCATACACATCACAATGATAGCATTTTCTTCATTTCTATGGATATATTTTTGTTCAGTTGAGTCTCTATTTTCAGGGAATAATTTAATGTTGTTTCTTGTATCTGAGATCTTATTTAATATGTAAATCAGGATGTGAAAACTGTCCACTCCTTTGTAAAGTTATCCAACCTGTAAAGCAATCATCTCCTCTATATTCCAGACAGCAAAGACTTTAAAATGTTGCTGCTAATTCCATCGTCCAGAAGAAATATTTTGCCATATTTTTTTCATAGATTTTCTTTGTATAAAAAGGTCGAAGTATTGATGAATGCTCTTTATAAATATATCGGCTTCCTTTAGTTGATGAAAGTTAATACAAATATCAGAGGCACATCTGAATGAAGTAATTTCTTTTATGTGAACAGGATGTAATATTCTGAAATAGGAAAAGAAACAGTAAGATAAAGCGGATAGTTAACGAGATAGCAATTCAACATTGCAAATATTGTTTTCTACTCTAGGCACACAGCCTGAAATTTGCGGGGAGAGGGCCAATCAATTAGATCGACCCTCTCTGTCTCTGGCTTAGTGAAGTTCTTCACCTTCCAGCTCAGAAGTAAAATAGGGTTAGAGAGAAAATGCCGGTCCACGAAAATGTTTCAAAATCGATGGAAGAATGTTGCACGAATGTTGCGTATGGATGGGACCGCTTGAATACAAAGCAGGATGGACCCAAAGTATCAGTGGTAAGGCGGGACCCGTGGCGTCCGAGCATATCCCGCCTCCCTACTCCATGCTGTAAGGTTGTCTTGTATATTTAATCATACGATATATCTGGCCCCATATCAGATTGCACTGTCCCCTTGTAGGAAATACAAAATTTGCGAAATGCTTAGCGGTATTTCGCCTGTCTTTCTGTTTCGGGTACAAATTCCCGTGAGGCCGAATTTGCCTTTCATCCTTTCGGGGTCGCATTGAGGTCGATCTAATCGACTTAATCCCTTCCCCCAAAGTCGAGCACTTGTGCTTCCGGTAGAATGGATTATCATCGTCATTGTTTCATTCTCTCGGCGGCAAGCTGAAATAAGACCAGACCGAATTTACCTTTCATCCTTTTCGAGAAATACTCAGTTCCCTTTAATCGACTTCCCACTCGAACGAAACATTGCTGGCCCTGGGCCAAAATATGAAACCACAATCATCATTAATGTTATTTCGGCAATCTTTGTCAATTTACCGTTTTATCAGTGGCTTATAAAGAACAGGACAATACATATTAATGTTGTATTCTTCAATCGGTTTCCTCATTCTACTAATTAATTACGCCGTTTTTCTCTCATTTTACCAATTAATTTCCTTTATATCACATCTGACTATCGATCATCAGTTTTCATAAACAACAGATAAACATTACATTTTACAAGTTATTTAAGACCAGCAAATATATTTTCCTAATTATGTCTTCGCTTCGAAAAATAATTACTGTAACAACGAGAGGTTGGCATAATTCTATTGCTTACGTCATTATTAGTCGTATTACTATCACCATTACAACCTGGAAGAAAATATTTCCTCAACTTACCACATTCAGATATAAACAGTCGAGTCAGTGATAACGCCCTTAATTAAGAAATTAATTGGACCTTCGTTCAAGTATTGTACAAATTATTTCCCTTGATGCGATTGTATTTCTTCAATTCTCGACTGTTTGGATCCATTCTAGTTTTTGTATTTATCCTGTTCCGTCAAGAACTTGCCTTCCACTTAATACCAATTTTCACCAGATTATTCTAGCAAAGTCTATTAATATATTCTACTGGCAGCTTCTTCAGACTCGCATCGCTCCAATTAAATGAAATGCAATGAATAAAAAACTTTCTTCATCTCATTTCTTTATTCCTGTCGTCATTTCATTAATCTCTACCTTTTCTCTTTTTGACTCTGATGAAAGAATATTCGTTTTCCACATACTTGCTAACATCTTGGAGGCTGGTTAATATTTTTTTTGTTTTTTTTCCCTCTTTTGGTCTCGGCTGAGGATCTTTCTATCGATACTAGCGTCTTGGATATAACTTTGGGGCCCTAGTAATCCATTACAGCACTTACCTAGCGTACTTAGTTGTGTACATCACCTGTAAACTAAATCCCTATGTTATAGGTATTTCTTGCTTTATTGTGGTGCTAACTTCATTTCACTACCATAAAATATAAAGATGATGATAATGAAAACACAACAAAGACAAAATCAATATCACTTAAAACTTTTATTCATTATTTTCTAACAAATTCCTCAAAAATCCAGCACAATCATCTTCAGAAATCAAAGTCATCTCTGTGTTGATGTCTTTAGATATATACATATTAATGAAGTTGAGATTCATGGATTTCATGTCAAGCTTGAAGAATAATAAACCCTGTCTTTTAGCAGACAAAATATTCATAATTGTTGTCCTGTTGTAATAAATTTTGATAGTGATCCTGTTACAGTTGTGTATGAATACTCACATGTGTACGTAAGAGGCCATTTTGAAAGAATGATTTACCGCAGATTTTGCAATGATATGGTTCTCCTCCTGTATGAATGTGCTTGTTACTATTGCTAGAGAATGATTCACCAGATACCAGAATAATATGGCCCCTTCTTTCTATGGGTACGTTTGTGTTTAGACAAGACCCCACTTTGGGAGAATGATTTGCCACAGATATCACAATGATACGTCTTCTCTCCTGTATGAACACGTTTATGAATAGTCAACTGACTCTGATATGAGTATGATTCACCACAGATATCACAATGATACGCTTTCTCTCCAGTATGTGTACGT
The DNA here is from genome assembly GCF_046866305.1 of Octopus bimaculoides. Classification (NCBI taxonomy): domain Eukaryota; kingdom Metazoa; phylum Mollusca; class Cephalopoda; order Octopoda; family Octopodidae; genus Octopus; species Octopus bimaculoides. Next base: position 19,080,999 of record NC_142956.1, read on the forward strand.
TTGTGTATAGTGAAAACACCACTTTTAGAGAATGATTTACTGCAGATATTACAATGATATGGCTTCTCTCCTGTATGCATAAGTTTGTGTTTAGTTAAGCCACCACTTTTAGAGAATGATTTACTGCAGATATCACAGTGATATGGTTTCTCTCTTGTATAAGGGCTTTTTGGTGTAGTTAAATGATTCATCATGAGAGAATAATTCGTCATACACATCACAATGATAGCATTTTCTTCATTTCTATGGATATATTTTTGTTCAGTTGAGTCTCTATTTTCAGGGAATAATTTAATGTTGTTTCTTGTATCTGAGATCTTATTTAATATGTAAATCAGGATGTGAAAACTGTCCACTCCTTTGTAAAGTTATCCAACCTGTAAAGCAATCATCTCCTCTATATTCCAGACAGCAAAGACTTTAAAATGTTGCTGCTAATTCCATCGTCCAGAAGAAATATTTTGCCATATTTTTTTCATAGATTTTCTTTGTATAAAAAGGTCGAAGTATTGATGAATGCTCTTTATAAATATATCGGCTTCCTTTAGTTGATGAAAGTTAATACAAATATCAGAGGCACATCTGAATGAAGTAATTTCTTTTATGTGAACAGGATGTAATATTCTGAAATAGGAAAAGAAACAGTAAGATAAAGCGGATAGTTAACGAGATAGCAATTCAACATTGCAAATATTGTTTTCTACTCTAGGCACACAGCCTGAAATTTGCGGGGAGAGGGCCAATCAATTAGATCGACCCTCTCTGTCTCTGGCTTAGTGAAGTTCTTCACCTTCCAGCTCAGAAGTAAAATAGGGTTAGAGAGAAAATGCCGGTCCACGAAAATGTTTCAAAATCGATGGAAGAATGTTGCACGAATGTTGCGTATGGATGGGACCGCTTGAATACAAAGCAGGATGGACCCAAAGTATCAGTGGTAAGGCGGGACCCGTGGCGTCCGAGCATATCCCGCCTCCCTACTCCATGCTGTAAGGTTGTCTTGTATATTTAATCATACGATATATCTGGCCCCATATCAGATTGCACTGTCCCCTTGTAGGAAATACAAAATTTGCGAAATGCTTAGCGGTATTTCGCCTGTCTTTCTGTTTCGGGTACAAATTCCCGTGAGGCCGAATTTGCCTTTCATCCTTTCGGGGTCGCATTGAGGTCGATCTAATCGACTTAATCCCTTCCCCCAAAGTCGAGCACTTGTGCTTCCGGTAGAATGGATTATCATCGTCATTGTTTCATTCTCTCGGCGGCAAGCTGAAATAAGACCAGACCGAATTTACCTTTCATCCTTTTCGAGAAATACTCAGTTCCCTTTAATCGACTTCCCACTCGAACGAAACATTGCTGGCCCTGGGCCAAAATATGAAACCACAATCATCATTAATGTTATTTCGGCAATCTTTGTCAATTTACCGTTTTATCAGTGGCTTATAAAGAACAGGACAATACATATTAATGTTGTATTCTTCAATCGGTTTCCTCATTCTACTAATTAATTACGCCGTTTTTCTCTCATTTTACCAATTAATTTCCTTTATATCACATCTGACTATCGATCATCAGTTTTCATAAACAACAGATAAACATTACATTTTACAAGTTATTTAAGACCAGCAAATATATTTTCCTAATTATGTCTTCGCTTCGAAAAATAATTACTGTAACAACGAGAGGTTGGCATAATTCTATTGCTTACGTCATTATTAGTCGTATTACTATCACCATTACGACCTGGAAGAAAATATTTCCTCAACTTACCACATTCAGATATAAACAGTCGAGTCAGTGATAACGCCCTTAATTAAGAAATTAATTGGACCTTCGTTCAAGTATTGTACAAATTATTTCCCTTGATGCGATTGTATTTCTTCAATTCTCGACTGTTTGGATCCATTCTAGTTTTTGTATTTATCCTGTTCCGTCAAGAACTTGCCTTCCACTTAATACCAATTTTCACCAGATTATTCTAGCAAAGTCTATTAATATATTCTACTGGCAGCTTCTTCAGACTCGCATCGCTCCAATTAAATGAAATGCAATGAATAAAAAACTTTCTTCATCTCATTTCTTTATTCCTGTCGTCATTTCATTAATCTCTACCTTTTCTCTTTTTGACTCTGATGAAAGAATATTCGTTTTCCACATACTTGCTAACATCTTGGAGGCTGGTTAATATTTTTTTTGTTTTTTTTCCCTCTTTTGGTCTCGGCTGAGGATCTTTCTATCGATACTAGCGTCTTGGATATAACTTTGGGGCCCTAGTAATCCATTACAGCACTTACCTAGCGTACTTAGTTGTGTACATCACCTGTAAACTAAATCCCTATGTTATAGGTATTTCTTGTTTTATTGTGGTGCTAACTTCATTTCACTACCATAAAATATAAAGATGATGATAATGAAAACACAACAAAGACAAAATCAATATCACTTAAAACTTTTATTCATTATTTTCTAACAAATTCCTCAAAAATCCAGCACAATCATCTTCAGAAATCAAAGTCATCTCTGTGTTGATGTCTTTAGATATATACATATTAATGAAGTTGAGATTCATGGATTTCATGTCAAGCTTGAAGAATAATAAACCCTGTCTTTTAGCAGACAAAATATTCATAATTGTTGTCCTGTTGTAATAAATTTTGATAGTGATCCTGTTACAGTTGTGTATGAATACTCACATGTGTACGTAAGAGGCCATTTTGAAAGAATGATTTACCGCAGATTTTGCAATGATATGGTTCTCCTCCTGTATGAATGTGCTTGTTACTATTGCTAGAGAATGATTCACCAGATACCAGAATAATATGGCCCCTTCTTTCTATGGGTACGTTTGTGTTTAGACAAGACCCCACTTTGGGAGAATGATTTGCCACAGATATCACAATGATACGTCTTCTCTCCTGTATGAATACGTTTGTGACTATTCAAATAGCTACTTGAAAAGAATGATTTACCACAGATATCACAATGATAGGGCTTCTCTCCTGTATGTATTCGTTTGTGTTCAGGCAAGTCACAACTTCTAGAGAATGATTTACCACATATGTCACAATGATATGGCTTCTCTCCTGTATGAACGTTTGTGAATAGTCAACTGACTATTCCAACTGTATGATTTACCACAGATATTACAATGATAAGGTTTCTCTCTTGTATAAGGGTTTTTTGGTGTAGTTAAATGATTCATCATGAGAGAATAATTCGTCATATATATCACAAAGATAGCATTTTTTTCATTTCTATGAATATATTTTTGTTCAGTTGAGTCTCTATTTTCATGGAATAATTTAATGTTGTTTCTTTTATCTGAGATCTTGTTTAATATGTAAATCAGGATGTGAAAACTGTCCACTCCTTTGTAAAGTTATCCAAGCTTAATTAACCTGTAAAGCAATCACCTCCTCTATATTCCAGACAGCAAAGACTTGAAACTGTTGCTGTTAATTCCATCGTCCAGAAGAAATATTTCGCAGTATTTTGTCATAGACTTTCTTCAGATAAAGAGGTTGATGTATTGATGAATGCTCCTTATAAATATATCGTCTTCGTTTAGTCAATAAAAGTTGATGAAAATATCGAAGGCACATCTGAATGAAGAAATTTCTTTTCTGTCAACAGGATGTGATATTCTGAAATAGAAAAAGAAACTAAGATAAAGAAGACAGTTAAATGACATAACAAATCAAGATTGCAAATATTCTTTTCTACTCTAATAACAAGGCCCAAAATTTGTGGGGAGGGGGGAGACAATTAGATCGACCGCAGTATGCAACTGGTACTCAATTTATCGACCTCGTAAAGATGAACATAAAGACAGCCGACACTGTCATTTATTTAATGTCAATGTTTCCAGTGGTCAGAATCCATTGAAGCATGGAAAGATTTACTGCCTGACACGAAACTGTGCCGATGGCACGTAATAAGCAGCATTTGAGTGTGGTTGACTAGGCAGCAGAAAACGAACGGTTGTTTCCGTGACGACTCGACGGTTCACTTCGGATATCTCCGTGACCTTCGTTACGGCTGCTAAAACGGGAGGAGGAGAAGAAAGCTAACAGGTTGTGTGTGCGTGCCTGTTCTTGTCTGTGTGTGGACGTACTTGTTCTTGTCTCTGTGTGTGTGCGTGTTTAAGCACGCAAAGACGCACAGAGGCAGACACACACACACAGGAACAAGCGCACACGCAGAACGCATTAGCTTTCTTCTCCCCCTTCCATTTCAGCAATTGTCACGAAGATGTCCGAAACATGCCTCTGTGTCTGCGCGTGCTTGTGTGCTTAATCTAGCCTCTGTGTCTGTGTGTCCGTTCCTGTTCTTTCCTATGTGTCTGTGTGTGTGCTTGTTCTTGCCTCTGTGTCTGCGTGTGCGTGTGCGTGATATTTCCCTTGATGCGATTGTATTTCTTCAATTCTCGACTGTTTGGATCCATTCCAGTTTTTGTATTTATCCTGTTCCGTCAAGAACTTGCCTTCCACTTAATTCCAATTTTCACCAGATTATTCTAGCAAAGTCTATTAATATATTCTACTGGCAGCTTCTTCAGACTCGCATCGCTCCAATTAAATGAAATGCAATGAATAAAAAACTTTCTTCATCTCATTTCTTTATTCCTGTCGTCATTTCATTAATCTCTACCTTTCTCTTTTTGACTCTGATGAAAGAATATCCCAAAACCAGCTGTAATACTTTCAATCTTTGGTAAATTTTCAGATTAACCCCCGCATGACTTTCACTAGGGTGTTAGGGTCAGGGCTTTAGCAATGGCTCGATAACGAGCGGCTGTGAATATAAAGATCCTCACCCGGGAACGAAATAAAAACATTCCATTTTCAGTCATAACTTCCAGTAAAATGTATATATATGTATATTTAGAATGATTTTTAAAAATGGAATCTCACGTTTCTGGTTCTGGACGATCCGATTCTCCAAAAAAAATTTCAACAAATTTCACTTACACCATCCACTCACCCAATCTTATTTTTCACTTTTCCTAAAATTTTTTTTTTTTTTTGCCGAATCACATAGAAAAATACGAAGATTACGATTCTGATAAACTTGATACCTCTGCAGTTATTTCTACTTAATTCCTCACCTTTACCTATCTAGCAATTGACTATGGGGCTGCTACACCAGTCATTGGGTATGACACCTTCATGAATCACCTGGATCACAATATGGGTGACTAGACTATAGCCGACACTGCCAGATATTTTAAGCACCTCTGCGGTGATTCCTGAAGGGTCTGGGGCTTTCCCTGTCTTCACACCCTGAACTACTTTATCTACCAAGGTACTGTCAATTTGAATAGCTGGTCCCTCTGTGGGGGACAGGCAATGACAGTTACTTGTGGATATATGCATAACTGGAAGGACAAATCCCTTTTTGGCTTTAGTTAATATGTATATATCCGTGTACACTGTGGGTACCCACAGTGTACACGGATATAAACGAGGTAGGACCACTAAGGTTAAAGGAAGATGATGATGAAAACACAAGAAACAACAAATCAATGTCACTTAAAATTTTTATTCATTATTCCCATTCTTTTCTTCTCTCCCAACAAATTCCTCAAAAGTCCAGCACAATCCTCTTCAAAAATCCAAGTCATTGCTGTGTTGATATATTTGGATATATACATGATACTAAAGTTGATATTCATGAATTTCATGTTGACGTTCATGAAATAAAGCCTGTCTTTTAGCAGACAAAATATTCATAATTGTTGCTATGTTGTAATAAATTTTTATATTGATTCTGTTACACCTGTATGAATAGTCAAATGTCTATTTAAGTGACCTTTTTGAGCGAATGATTTACCACAGATATCACACTGATATGGCTTCTCTCCTGGATGAACACGTTCGTGAATAGTCAACTGACCATGTGTAGAGTATGAGTTACCACAGATATCACAATGATATGGCTTCTCTCCTGTGTGTGTACGTTCGTGTTTACTTAAGTTACTACTTTCAGAGAATGATTTACCACAGATATCACAATAATATGGCTTCTCTCCTGTATGCATAAGTTTGTGTCTAGTTAAGCCACTATTTTGAAGGAATGATTTACCACAGATATCACAATGATATGGCTTCTCTCCTGTATGAAGACGTTTGTGAATAGGCAACTGACTATTATAAGAGAATGATTTACCACAGATATCACAATGATATGGCTTCTCTCCTGTGTGTGTACGTTTGTGTTCAGTTAAGTCACTTCTTTGAGAGCATGATTTACCACAGATATCACAATGATATGGCTTCTCTCCTGTGTGTGTACGTCTGTGACAAGTCAAATGACTACTTGAAGAGTATGATTTACCACAAATATCACAATGATATGGCTTCTCTCCTGTATGTGTAAGTTCGTGTCTTCTCAAGGTATAACTTTGAGAGAATGATTTACCACAAATGTCACAATGATATGGCTTCTCTCCTGGATGTGTACGTTTGTGTATAGTCCTGGCACCACTTTGAGAGAATGATTTCCCACAAATATCACAATGATATGGCTTCTCTTCTTTATGTGTACGCCTGTGTTCAGTTAAGGCAACACTCATAGAGAATGATTTACCACAGATATCACAATGATATGGCTTCTCTCCTGTATGAATACGTTTGTGTTTTGTCACATCACCACTTCCAGAGAATGATCTACCACAGATATCACAATAAAATGGCTTCTCACCTGTATGTGTACGTTTGTGTTTAGGCAAGTCACCACTTTGAATAAATGATTTACCACAGATATCACATTGATATGGTTTTTCCCCAGTATGAATACGTTTGTGACGAGTTAAAGTGCCACTTTCAGAAAATGATTTACCACAGATATCACAGTGGTATGGTTTTTCCCCAGTATGAATACGTTTGTGAATAGTTAAATTACCATTTTGAAAGAATGGTTTACCACAGATATCACAGTGATATGGCTTTTCTCTTGTATGAATGTATTTGTGTTTAGTTAAGACTCTTTCTTTATTGAATGACTTACCACAGATATCACAATGATATGGCTTCTCTCCTGTATCAGGGTCTTTTGGTTCAGTTAAATTATTCATTATGAGAGAATAATTTGTCATAAATACCAAAATGATAGTGTTTTTTCAAATTCTATGGATGTTTGTATTTAGTTGTGTCACTATTTTCAGAGAATAATTTAACGTTATGTTTCTTTCACTTGTGATCTTAATTAATGTCTAAAATAGAAGATGTAAACTGTGAAATCCTTTGTAAAGTTATCCAATGTTATTTAATCTGTTAATTGATATTGTCCTCTACATTCCAAACTGTGAAGACAAAAAAAATGTTGCTGTGAAATACAATGTGCAGAAGAACTGTTTCCCCATCATTTGTTGAAGATCTAATTTATAGAAAAAGTTTGATGTATTGCTGAATGCTTCTTATAAATATATGGTCTTCGTTCAGTCAAGGAAAGTCGATAAAAAACATCAGAGGCACGTCTGAATGAAGAAATTCCTTTTACGTCAACATGATGTGATATTCTGAAATAGGAAAAGAGGCAGTAAGATAAAGCAGATAGTTAAACAACAGAGTAATTCAATTTTAGAACATCAATTGTCATCCATTTAATATCTACGTTTGCATGGAGCAGAATCTATTGAGGCATTGAAAATTTTACAACAATCTGTATATAGATGAATCGCTTCAACATTACTTATTTATCTGTTTTCTTTCTCTTCTCTCTTTCACTTGTTTCAGCTGTGAAGTGACATGGCTTAGTTGTTAAGGTATTTAACTCAAAATTGTAAAGTTGTGAGTTCGATACACAGTGGCACAATATATTGTTTCACTTGTTTTTGTCATTTCACTACGGCCATGCAGGTGCATATATATATATATATATATATATATATATATATATATATATATATACTTTATTTAAAAGCAGCAGAAATATAACAAAAGACTGTTACTCTGCGTTGCACATTTCATGTGCTTACTCCGGTATTTCAAGTTTAGGGGTATAAAAAAATAAATAAAAATATTCAAGGGAAGTAACTGAAGTAAGACTACCAGTATTCTCCGTACATCTCTGTTTATAAATAAATCACACACGTGATTTGATTGACGTTAGGGTTAGGGTGTGATTTATTTATAAACAGCGAGAAGAAAACGGATAATACTGGTAAGTCGTTCAGTTATTTCCCTTGAATATTTTGATATATTTTTTTTATCCCCCTAAACTTGAAGATTACCATATATATATATATATATATATATATATATATATATATATATATATATATATTTACAAAGGAAGAGAGAGAGAAAGAGATATACACACGCAAGACTATATTTTGACACAGCTAGCACAATAACCTTAAAAAATTAGGCTGTTAAACAATTAACGGCAGGAATTTTTAACAATGACATTGAGTGTAGTTTAAAAACATTTTCATATTCGTTTCCTACACATGTTTTTACACCCGTTGCAGTATTTGTTTTAATATTTCGTTACCGGGAAATATCGTAACCGTGAACCGACATCTTGGTCAACCTACCGTTTTATTAAAGCAACATAAACAACGGGTCAGAATTTATTAATGTGGTCGACTTTGCCTTTCATCCTTTCGGGGTCTATAAATTAAGTACCAGTTGCGTACCGAGTCCAAATTTTGCACCTTGTGCCTAGAGTAGAGAAGTATTAATTAATGTGGTAGTCTTCAACCATTCTCCTCTCATTTTACTAATTAATGCCACATTACTTTCATTTTACCAATTAATTGGCTTCATATCACATGTAACAGTCGATAATAGGTTTTCATAAACAATAGATCAACATTTCAGTAACATCGAGAGGTTCACATAATTCTATTATTACCATCACAGCTTGAAAGTAAATCTTTGTCAACTTACCATATTCAGCTATAAACAGCGAGTCAGTGATCAGCAATTCACTCACCTTAATTAATAATTTAATTGGGCCTTGCTTGAAATGTATTAGAAGTTATTTCGCTTTATATCATTATATTTCTTAATTTCCCCAATAGATGGTTCTACTGGTCGGTGGGATTGGTTCCAGTGTTGGGACAAAGAAATCAGAACAAAATAACGAAACTGGAACGAAACGAACCAGTCAGTAAAGCCATCTATTGGAGAATTGAAGAAATACATCAGTATGAAGGGAAACCTCGGTGCTTAATTACCGATCATTGACTCGCTGTTTATGTCTGAAGATGGTAAGTTGACAAAAATGTACTTTAAGGCTGTAATGGTGATAATAATGCTAATAATAATAATATAAAGAATAGAATTTAATGTTATGTTTCTTCCATTTGTGATCTTAATTAATATCCAAAACAGAAGATGTAAACTGTTAAATGCTTTGTAAAGTTATCCAATGTTAATTTGTTAATTGATAATCTCCTCTACATTCCAAACTGTGAAGACAAAAAAAAATGTTGCTGTGAAATACAATGTGCAGAAGAACTATTTCCCCATGTTACAGTAATTTTTTCGAGGCAGAAACTTATTAGGAAAATATATTTCCTCGTCTTAAATATTAACTTATAAAGTGAAATATTGATCTGTTGTGTATGATAACATATTATCGACTGTTACATGTGATATAAAGGAAATTAATAGGAAAAGTGAAAGTAATGTGGCGTAATTAATTAGTAGAATGAAGGGAAACCGATTGAAGAATACCACATTAATTAATGCTGTCCTGTTGTTTATGAGACACTGTTAAAACGGTAAGTAGACAAAGATTTGCTGTAAGGTTATATTAATAATAATGATGATGATGCAGGGATGGACTGAAAGTATTTAGGGGCCTCGGGCATAACTGTTTACCGGGCCTCTTAGCATTGGTATCAAAAACGGTGGAGGTAAGGACAACGGACGGCAGAAACTTTCAAAATTTAAAACCGCCCCAACCGGCAATCTGACTAGCTAGAAACAACAGTCAAACGGAGGATTAACATTGTAAATACGAATTACCAAAAGAGGAAAAAAAAAATTTGGTCCAGATGGACTATATGTAATCTGAACCTTTCCCCCCTTATTTTATTTATTTTTTTGTTACGGAATCCCACGTTTTAGGCTATGGAGATTCCGATTCTGAAAAAAAAATTTCCAAAAATCTCAATTTCAGAATTTCGATCCCCCCCCCCCCGGTTTTCATATAGATCCACAGGGTAAACCTAACCCTAACTCAAACCCTAACCCTAACCCTGACCCTAACCCTAACTCTAACACAAGTTTTGTGAGATTTGGCTGTTATTTCTATCATGTAAATAGCCTGCTTGGTGGAATGGGGATTGAAATTTTTCAAACAATTTTTTTTCAGAATCGGAATCTCCATAGCCTAAAACGTGGGATTCCGTAAAAAAATTAATAAATAAGGGGGGGGGGGGGGAAGGTTCAGATTACATGTAGTCCGTCTCCACCGAGGAAAAAAATTTAATGTAATTTTCTTGTGTGTGTTTGCAAAAAAATCTAAATTTTTACATACCTCCCTTAATTCCAAAATACCCCGACCACAACATATTGGGTTATGTTCGTCATGAAACATTAGGATAGAAAAACTTTAATTTCACTTTTTGTCATATTGATGTTGTCAAATTGAATACTCTGTTGTTTAACTATCCGCATTATCTTACTGCTTCTTTTCCTATTTCAGAATATCTTCATTCAGACGTGCCTCTGATGTTTTTTATCGACTTTCCTTGACTGAACGAAGACCATATATTTATAAGAAGCATTCAGCAATACATCAAACTCTTTCTATAAATTAGATCTTCAACAAATGATGGGGAAACAGTTCTTCTGCACATTGTATTTCACAGCAACATTTTTTTTGTCTTCACAGTTTGTAATGTAGAGGAGATTATCAATTAACAGATTAATTAACATTGGATAACTTTACAAAGGATTTAACAGTTTACATCTTCTGTTTTGGATATTAATTAAGATCACAAATGAAAGAAACATAACAATAAATTATTCTCTGAAAATAGTGACACAACTAAATACAAACATCCATAGAATTTGAAAGAAACACTATCATTTTGGTATTTATGACAAATTATTCTCTCATAATGAATAATTTAACTGAACCAAAAAACTCTGATACAAGAGAGAAGCCATATCATTGTGATATCTGTGGTAAATCATTCTCTCAAAGAAGTAACTTGAATAAACACAGACGCATTCATACTGGGGTAAAACCATATCAATGTGATATCTGCGGTAAATCATTCACTCAAAGTGGTCATTTGACTTGTCACAAAACTACTCATACTGGGGTAAAACCATATCAGTGTGATATCTGTGGTAGATCATTTTCCACAACAAGCATTTTAACTAAACACAAATGCGTTCATAGAGGAGAGAAACCATATCAATGTGATATCTGCGGTAAATCATTCTTTCAAAGTCAACATTTGACTCGTCACAAACGTACTCATACTGGGGAAAAACCATATCACTGTGATATCTGTGGTAAATTATTTTCTTGTTCTGGTTCCTTAAAAAGACACAAACGTGTTCATACAGGAGAGAAGCCATATCATTGTGATATTTGTGGTAAATCATTTTCTGGAAGTGGTGACGTGACAAAACACAAACGTACACATACAGGAGAGAAGTCATATCACTGTGATATCTGTGGTGAATCATTTGCTAGAAATAATGGCTTGACTAATCACAAACGTATTCACACTGGGGAAAAACCATATCAATGTGATATCTGTGGTAAATCATTTTCCAGAAAAGGCATTTTAAATGCTCATAAACGTATTCATACTGGGGAAAAACCATATGAATGTGATATCTGTGGTAAATTATATTCTTCTCCTGATCCCTTAAAAAGACACAAAGGTACTCATATAGGTGAGAAGCCATTTTATTGTAATATCTGTGGTAAATCATTTGCTCAAAGTAGTGACTTGACTAAACACAAACGTGTACATACAGGAGAGAAGCCATATTATTGTAATATCTGTGGTAAATCATTTGCTAGCAATAGTCGCTTGACTAGTCACAAACGCATTCATACAGGGAAAAAACCATATCAATGTGATATCTGCAGTAAATCATTTTCCAAAACTGACACTTTAGTTCGTCACCAACGTCTTCATACTGGGGAAAAACCATATCAATGTGATATCTGTGGTAAATCATTGGCTCAAAGCGGTGATTTGACTAAACACAAACGTACACACACAGGAGAGAAGCCATATCATTGTGATATTTGTGGTAAATCATTTTCTGGAAGTAGCGACTTTACAATACACAAACGTACACATACAGGAGAGAAGCCATATCATTGTAATATCTGTAGTAAATCATTTTCAGACTGTAGCAGTTTTAGTAAGCACAAACGTATTCATACAGGAGAGAAGCCAAGTCATTGTAATATCTGTGGTAAATCATTTTCTGTAAGTGGTGATGTGACAAAACACAAACGTACACATACAGGAGAGAAGCCATATCATTGTAATATCTGTAGTAAATCATTTTCAGACTGTAGCAGTTTTAGTAAGCACAAACGTATTCATACAAGAGAGAAGCCAAGTCATTGTAATATCTATGGTAAATCATTTTTTAGAAATTCTGATTTGATTAGTCACAAACGTATTCATACTAAGGAGAAACCATATCAGTGTGATGTTTGTGGTAAATCATTCTCTCACAACAGTACTTTAAATAATCACAAACTTATTCATACAGGAGGAGAACCATATCATTGCAAAATCTGCGGTAAATCATTCTATGCAAAAGGCCTCTTACGTACACATGTGAGTATTCATACACAACTGTAACAGGATCACTATCAAAATTTATTACAACAGGACAACAATTATGAATATTTTGTCTGCTAAAAGACAGGGTTTATTATTCTTCAAGCTTGACATGAAATCCATGAATCTCAACTTCATTAATATGTATATATCTAAAGACATCAACACAGAGATGACTTTGATTTCTGAAGATGATCGTGCTGGATTTTTGAGGAATTTGTTAGAAAATAATGAATAAAAGTTTTAAATGATATTGATTTTGTCTTTGTTGTGTTTTCATTATCATCATCTTTATATTTTATGGTAGTGAAATGAAGTTAGCACCAAAATAAAGCAAGAAATACCTATAACATAGGGATTTAGTTTACAGGTGATGTACACAACTAAGTACGCTAGGTAAGTGCTGTAATGGATTACTAGGGCCCCAAAGTTATATCCAAGACGCTAGTATCGATAGGAAGATCCTCAGTCGAGAACAAAAAGGGGGGGGGGGAAACAAGGGAAGGAATGGCTCCGTGACCTGCTGGAAATCTGATAATCTAAGAAACATGTGATATGTCCAGTATCCAAAGCTTGCTGATGAGAATTCCGCAGCACTCCATTGGTTACGACGACGAGGGTTCCAGTCGATCGGATCAACGGAACAGCCTGCTCATGAAATTAAAGTGAAAGTGGCTGAGCACTCCACAGACACGTGTACCCTTAACGTAGTTCTCGGGGATATTCAGCGTGACACAGTGTGACAAGGCTGACCCTTTGAATTACAGGCACAACAGAAACAGGTAGTAAGAGTGCGAGAAAGTTGTGTTGGAAGAGTACAGCAGGATTCGCAACCATCCTCCAAAATACACCCTGGAAGAACGTAAAACGACGTTTTAAGAGTAAGATGGGGAAGATTCAACAAAAACAAATTATTTACTTTGTTTTTAAAAAAAAACTCATACGCGTTTTGCGCATGACGCGCATTCGCGCTAGGTAGGATCGACTAGTCACGACTAGTTAGCACGAGTGCGCGCACTGGACCCACTCTTCTTGAATAGGACCCATTGACTCGTTGTTTATATCTGTATACGGTAAGTTGACAAAGATTTAATTCAAGGCTGTAATGGTGATAAGAATGTGAACTTCTGGATGTTGCAGCAATTATTTCGAAGCGAAAACAAAAGAACATTAGGAAAATATATTTCCTCGTCTTCAATAATAATGGTTAATGTTTAAACTTCCAAAGTCGAGATTTGACTTGAATTCGTTTTAGTGTCCATAAATAATATTGACGACAATGATGATAATGCTTTTTACTTAAGGCATAAGGCCTGTAATTTGGTTGCGAGGTGTAATTCTATCGCATGGGCCACTGTGTCTTATTTTGTTGACCTCAAATGGATGACCACGGTTTCCTCGTCACTTTCTGAAAACTCGGTATTTTTTAATGAAATCTATTGCTTTTTTTCAGATGATTACAGTTATTATATTTTTCAGATGGTGTAGTTTGTGATTGTGGAGGCACAATGGCCTAGTGGTTAGGGCGTTGTGAATGTTTATTGAGCGAAAATACCTAAAGCCCCACGAGGCTCAGACAGGGGATGGTGGCGAACCCTGCTGTACTCTTCCACCACAACTTTCTCTCACTCTTTCTTCCTGTTTCTGTTGTGCCTGTAATTCAAAGGGTCAGCCTTGTCACACTGTGTCACGCTGAATATCCCCGAGAACTACGTTAAGGGTACACGTGTCTGTGGAGTGCTCAGCCACTTGCACGTTAATTTCACGAGCAGTTCTGTTCCGTTGATTGGATCAACTGGAACCCTCGACGGAGTGCCAACACACAACAGCAGTTTGTGATTATATCCAAATTTGTTCTGAAAATCTGTTTTCGGGTACTGTGCAGCGCGGGAGAATTTCATATGATTTACACACCTAAGTCTTGTTTCGTCATAATTTACTGAAGGAGTTGTTCTAATGAAATTTTGTACAAGTACCATTCCAGTGGTATAGATTACGATTATGTCGGAATTTGTTGTGAAAATCTTTCTCTCTCTCTCTCTCAAATATTCTCTTTTAAACAAATTCAAAAGTATCTCATCCTCTGCAGGTCGTTTAGCATGCTAGAAACAGCAGTCGTTACATGGCTTTATCATAAGACCTGTAGCATGACAAACCAGATGGTTTTTCCTTTTAAGTACATTTATTTGTTGGATTGATAATAAAACTAAGACAATCCACAGAAACAGACAAATAGACTTGGATATCCAGAGAAAGTAAAACATACTCATACAGGTGAGAAGCCATTTTATTGTATTATCTGTGGTAAATCATTTTTTGGAAGTGATGTGACAAAACACAAACGTACACATACTGGAGAGAAACCATATCATTGTAATATCTGTGGTAAAATTGAATTACTCTGTTGTTTAACTATCCGCTTTATCTTACTGCCTCTTTTCCTATTTCAGAATATCTTCATTCAAACGTGCCTCTGATGTTTTTTATCGACTTTCCTTGACTGAACGAAGACCATATATTTATAAGAAGCATTCAGCAATACATCAAACTCTTTCTATAAATTAGATCTTCAACAAATGATGGGGAAACAGTTCTTCTGCACATTGTATTTCACAGCAACATTTTTTTTGTCTTCACAGTTTGTAATGTAGAGGAGATTATCAATTAACAGATTAATTAACATTGGATAACTTTACAAAGGATTTAACAGTTTACATCTTCTGTTTTGGATATTAATTAAGATCACAAATGAAAGAAACATAAAATTAAATTATTCTCCAAAAATAGTGACACACCTAAATAAAAACATCCATAGAATTTGAAAGAAACACTATCATTTTGGTATTTATGACAAATTATTCTCTCATAATGAATAATTTAACTGAACCAAAAAACCCTGATACAAGAGAGAAGCCATATCATTGTGATATCTGTGGTAAATCATTCAGTGAAGAAAGAGTCTTAACTAAACACAAATGCATTCATACAGGAGAGAAATCACATCGCTGTGATATCTGTGGTAAATTATTCTTTAAAAGTAGTTCTTTGACTATTCACAAACGTATTCATACTGGCGAAAAGCCATATCAATGTGATGTCTGTGATAAATCATTCTCTCAAAGTGGTTCTTTGACTTATCACAAAAGTACTCATACGGTGGTAAAACCATATCAGTGTGATATCTGCAGTAAATTATTTTCCACAAAAGGCATTTTAACTGCTCATAAACGTATTCACATTGGGGAAAAACAATATCACTGTGATGTCTGTGGTAAATCATTCTTTCAAAGTGGTTGCTTGACTAGTCACAAACGTATTCATACTGGAGTAAAACCATATCATTGTGATATCTGCAGTAAATTATTTTCCACAAATAGCACTTTAGTTCGTCACAAACGTACTCATATAGGTGAGAAGCCATTTTATTGTAATATCTGTGGTAAATCATTTGCTCAAAATAGTGACTTGACTAAACACATACGTGTACATACAGGAGAGAAGCCATATCACTGTAATATCTGTGGTAAATCATTTGCTAGATATAGTTACTTGTATAGTCACAAACTTATTCATACTGGGGAAAAACGATATCAATGTGATATCTGCAGTAAATTATTTTCCAGAAGTGGCACTTTAGTTCGTCACAAACGTACTCATACTGGGGAAAAACCATATCAATGTGATATCTGTGGTATATCATTTGCTCAAAGTGGTGACTTGCCTAAACACAAACGTACTCATACAGGAGAGAAGCCATATAGTTGTGATATCTGTGGTAGATCATTTTCTGGAAGTGGTGATGTGACAAAACACAAACGTACACACACAGGAGAGAAGCCATATCATTGTAATATCTGTAGTAAATCATTTTCTGAAAGTAGCCATTTGATTACTCACAAGCGTATTCATACTAAGGAAAAACCATATCAGTGTGATGTTTGTGGTAAATCATTCTCTCAAAGTAATGACTTAACTAGACACCATCGCATTCATACAGGAGGGGAACCATATCATTGTAATATCTGTGGTAAATCATTTTCAGAAAGTAGTACTTTAACTTGTCACAAACGTATTCATATAGGAGAGAAGCCATATCATTGTAATATCTGTGGTAAATCATTCTCTTCAAGTAGCTCTTTGATTAGTCACAAGCGTATTCATACTAAGGAAAAACCATATCATTGTGATATTTGTGGTAAACTATTTTCTTACAACAAAACTTTAAATAATCACAAACGTATTCATACAGGAGAGAAGACGTATCATTGTGATATCTGTGGCAAATCATTCTCCCAAAGTGGGGTCTTGTCTAAACACAAACGTACCCATACAAAGAAGGGGCCATATTATTCTGATATCTGGTGAATCATTCTCTAGCAATAGTAACAAGCACATTCATACAGGAGGAGAACCATATCATTGCAAAATCTGTGGTAAATCATTCTTTCAAAATGGCCTCTTACGTACACATGTGAGTATTCATACACAACTATCAAAATTTATTATAACAGGACAACAATTATGAATATTTTGTCTGCTAAAAGACAGGGTTTATTATTCTTCAAGCTTGACATGAAATCAATGAATCTCAACTTCATTAATATGTATATATCTAAAGACATCAACACAGAGATGACTTTGATTTCTGAAGATGATTGTGCTGGATTTTTGAGGAATTTGTTAGAAAATAATGAATAAAAGTGTTAAGTGATATTGATTTTGTCTTTGTTGTGTTTTCATTATCATCATCTTTATATTTTATGGTAGTGAAATGAAGTTAGCACCAAAATAAAGCAAGAAATACCTATAACATAGGGATTTAGTTTACAGGTGATGTACACGACTAAGTACGCTAGGTAAGTGCTGTAATGGATTACTAGGGCCCCAAAGTTATATCCAAGACGCCAGTATCGATAGGAAGATTCTCAGCCGAAACCAAAAAAAGGGGGGAAAATAGAAATTAACCAGCCTCCAAGGAGGTAGCAAGTGTGTGGAAAACGAATGTTCTCTCAGGAGTGGGGAAGTGACAGGTGCTGCTCCAGGTTCCAGTCAGATTTGGTTTGGTTTCTTTGGCTGTATGCCCTTAAGATACATAGTATATATTTTATAAATATGCCTGGTCAAATATCATAATAGCATGAAACTAGTAGTAGCCCTTTCGACTGAATATTTAATTCGATATACGTATGTATGTGTCTGAACATCATGTCAGTCTGATAACTAAAATAAATGTATACAGATCTTGTATTTCAAGCATATTTCTGAATGGTGCTGTAGCATGGGCTGCCTTCTACAGACAAATAAGAAAACTTGAAACGTTTCACATGTGTGCAACATATGCAGCAAATTGGCAAGATAAGACATCAAATGTCAAAATCTTAGGATCATGTGATATATCCAACACACGAACACGCTTTATCTCCTGATTATTTTTATGTATAGCTTAAGGAAGCTATACAGTGGGCAGGAGGGAGGACGACTGTGTTCTCGTAATCTGAATACTGTATAGTCGATGGAATGCTGTGTCACGTTTCCAGTCTTCGAAGGGTGATTAACTCTTTACATTACGAAGTGGAGGGAAGGAATGGCTCCATGACCTGCTGGGAATCTCAAAATCTTAGAAACATGTGATATGTCCAGTATCCAAAGCTTGCTGATGAGAATTCCGCAGCACTCCGTCGCTTACGACGTCGAGGGTTCCAGTTGATCCGATCAACGGAACAACCTGCTCGAGAAATTAACGTGCAAGTGGCTGAGCACTCCTCAGACACGTGTACCCTTAACGTAGTTCTTGGGGGATATTCAGTGTGACAAGGCTGACCCGTTGAATTACAGGCACAACAGAAACAGGTAGTAAGAGTGCGAGAAAGTTGTGGTGGAAGAGTACAGCAGGATTCGCAACCATCCCCCAAAATACACCCTGGAAGAACGTAAAACGACGTTTTAAGAGTAAGATGGGGAAGATTCAACAAAAACAAATTATTTACTTTGTTTTAAAAAAATTATTTACTTTGTTTTTAAAAAAAAAACCTCATACGTGTTTTGCGCATTCGCGCTAGGTAGGATCGACTAGTCACGACTAGTTAGCACGAGTGCGCGCACTGGACCCACTCTTCTTGAATAGGACCCATTGACTCGTTGTTTATATCTGTATACGGTAAGTTGACAAAGATTTAATTCAAGGCTGTAATGGTGATAAGAATGTGAACCTCTGGATGTTGCAGCAATTATTTCGAAGCGAAAACAAAAGAACATTAGGAAAATATATTTCCTCGTCTTCAATAATAATGGTTAATGTTTAAACTTCCAAAGTCGAGATTTGACTTGAATTCGTTTTAGTGTCCATAAATAATATTGACGACAATGATGATAATGCTTTTTACTTAAGGCATAAGGCCTGTAATTTGGTTGCGAGGTGTAATTCTATCGCATGGGCCACTATTTCTTATTTTATTGACCTCAAATGGATGACCACGGTGGGATTTGAACATTTCAGTGTAAAGTCCGAATACGGTTACATGTGATGGAAGAAAGTAAATAGATAAAAGATTTGGCAGATTAACGGTAATTCAAAATCGTTAATTGTTCTTTACATTTAATTACTGCATAATAAGAGGAAACTTGCCTAAATAATTCTGATAGAATAACTACAAATCCGTCTGGAGTAAGTACTTAAATGTGCCCCAGCGACGTCGTTTCCTCGTCACTTTCTGAAAACTTGCTTTATTTCAGATGATTACAGTTATATTTTTCAGATGGTGTAGTTTGTGATTTTGGAGGCACAATGGCCCAGTGGTTAGGGCAGCGGACTCGCGGTTTCGATTCCCAGACCGGGCGAGGAGCCATTTTATTGTATTCTCTGTGGTAAATCATTTTTTGGAAGTGATGCGACAAAACACAAACATACACATACTGGAGAGAAGCCATATCTTTGTAATATCTGTGGTAAAATTGAATTACTCTGTTGTTTAACTATCCGCTTTATCTTACTGCCTCTTTTCCTATTTCAGAATATCACATCATGTTGACGTAAAAGGAATTTCTTCATTCAGACGTGCCTCTGATGTTTTTTATCGACTTTCCTTGACTGAACGAAGACCATATATTTATAAGAAGCATTCAGCAATACATCAAACTCTTTCTATAAATTAGATCTTCAACAAATGATGGGGAAATAGTTCTTCTGCACATTGTATTTCACAGCAACATTTTTTTTGTCTTCACAGTTTGGAATGTAGACGAGATTATCAATTAACAGATTAATTAATCTTGGATAACTTTACAAACGATTTAACAGTTTACACCTGTTTTGGATATTAAGTAAGATCACAAATAAAAGAAGCATAACAATAAAGTATTCTCTGAAAATAGTAACACAACTAAATACAAACATCCATAGAATTTGAAAAAAACACTATCATTTTGGTATTTATGACAAATTATTATCTCATAATGAATAATTTAAGAAATCCAAACAACCCTGATACAAGAGAGAAGCCATATCATTGTGATATCTGTGGTAAATCATTCAGTGAAGAAAGAGTCTTAACTAAACACAAATGCATTCATACAGGAGAGAAATCACATCGCTGTGATATCTGTGGTAAATCATTCTCTCAAAATGGTAATTTGACTATTCACAAACGTATTCATACTGGGGAAAAACCATGTCAGTGTGATATCTGTGGTAAATCATTCTCTCAAAGTGGTTCTTTGACTTATCACAAAAGTACTCATACTGGGGTAAAACCATATCAGTGTGATATCTGCGGTACGTCATTTTCTGCAAAATTCTTGTTAACTAGACACAAACGTATTCATACTAGGGAAAAGCCATATCAATGTGATATCTGCAGTAAATTATTTTCCACAAAAGGCATTTTAACTGCTCATAAATGTATTCACATTGGGGTAAAACAATATCACTGTGATATCTGTGGTAAATCATTCTTTCAAAGTGGTTGCTTGACTAATCACGAACGTATTCATACTGGGGTAAAACCATATCAGTGTGATATCTGCAGTAAATTATTTTCCACAAATAGCACTTTAGTTCGTCACACACGTACTCATTTAGGTGAGAAGCGATTTTATTGTAATATCTGTGGTAAATCATTTGTTAAAAATAGTGACTTGACTAATCACATACGTGTACATACAGGAGAGAAGCCATATCACTGTAATATCTGTGGTAAATCATTTGCTAGATATAGTTACTTGTATAGTCACAAACTTATTCATACTGGGGAAAAACGATATCAATGTGATATCTGCAGTAAATTATTTTCCACAAGTGGCGCTTTAGTTCGTCACAAACGTACTCATACTGGGGAAAAACCATATCAGTGTGATATCTGTGGTATATCATTTGCTCAAAGTGGTGACTTGCCTAAACACAAACGTACTCATACAGGAGAGAAGCCATATAGTTGTGATATCTGTGGTAGATCATTTTCTGGAAGTGGTGATGTGACAAAACACAAACGTACACACACAGGAGAGAAGCCATATCATTGTAATATCTGTGGTAAATCATTTGCAGAAAGTAGCAATTTAACTTGTCACAAACGTATTCATATAGGAGAGAAGCCATATCATTGTAATATCTGTGGTAAATCATTCTTTTCAAGTAGCCATTTGAATAGTCACAAACGTATTCATACAGGAGAGAAGACATATCATTGTGATATCTGTAGCAAATCATTCTCCCAAAGTGGGGTCTTGTCTAAACACAAACGTACCCATACAAAGAAGGGGCCATATTATTCTGATATCTGGTGATTCATTCTCTAGCAATAGTAACAAGCACATTCATACAGGAGGAGAACCATATCATTGCAAAATCTGTGGTAAATCATTCTTTCAAAATGACCTCTTACGTACACATGTGAGTATTCATACACAACTGTAACAGGATCACTATCAAAATTTATTACAACAGGACAACAATTATGAATATTTTGTCTGTTAAAAGACAGGGTTTATTATTCTTCAGGCTTGACATGAAATCCATGAATCTCAACTCCATTAATATGTATATATCTAAAGACATCAACACAGAGATTACTTTGATTTCTGAAGATGATTGTGCTGGATTTTTGAGGAATTTGTTAGAAAATAATGAATAAAAGTTTTAAGTGATATTGATTTTGTCTTTGTTGTGTTTTCATTATCATCATCTTTATATTTTATGGTAGTGAAATGAAGTTAGCACCACAATAAAGCAAGAAATACCTATAACATAGGGATTTACTTTACAGGTGATGTACACAACTAAGTACACTAGGTAAGTGCTGTAATGGATTACTAGGGCCCCAAAGTTATATCCAAGACGCTAGTATCGATAGAAAGATCCTCAGCCGAGACCAAAAGAGGGAAAAAAAACAAAAAAAATATTAACCAGCCTCCAAGATGTTAGCAAGTATGTGGAAAACGAATATTCTTTCATCAGAGTCAAAAAGGGAAAAAGAGAAAAGGTAGAGATTAATGAAATGACGACAGGAATAAAGAAATGAGATGAAGAAAGTTTTTTATTCATTGCATTTCATTTAATTGGAGCGATGCGAGTTTGAAGAAGCTGCCAGTAGAATATATTAATAGACTTTGCTAGAATAATCTGGTGAAAATTGGAATTAAGTGGAAGGCAAGTTCTTGACAGAACAGGATAAATACAAAAACTGGAATGGATCCAAACAGTCACTAGTGTCACCTATTGGAGAATTGAAGAAATACAATCGCATCAAGGGAAATAATTTGTACAATACTTGAACGAAGGTCCAATTAATTTCATCAGAGTCAAAAAGAGAAAAGGTAGAGATTAATGAAATGACGACAGGAATAAAGAAATGAGATGAAGAAAGTTTTTTATTCATTGCATTTCATTTAATTGGAGCGATGCGAGTCTGAAGAAGCTGCCAGTAGAATATATTAATAGACTTTGCTAGAATAATCTGGTGAAAATTGGTATTAAGTGGAAGGCAAGTTCTTGACGGAACAGGATAAATACAAAAACTAGAATGGATCCAAACAGTCGAGAATTGAAGAAATACAATCGCATCAAGGGAAATAATTTGTACAATACTTGAACGAAGGTCCAATTAATTTCTTAATTAAGGGCGTTATCACTGACTCGACTGTTTATATCTGAATGTGGTAAGTTGAGGAAATATTTTCTTCCAGGTTGTAATGGTGATAGTAATACGACTAATAATGACGTAAGCAATAGAATTATGCCAACCTCTCGTTGTTACAGTAATTATTTTTCGAAGCGAAGACATAATTAGGAAAATATATTTGCTGGTCTTAAATAACTTGAAAAATGTAATGTTTATCTGTTGTTTATGAAAACTGATGATCGATAGTCAGACGTGATATAAAGGAAATTAATTGGTAAAATGAGAGAAAAACGGCGTAACTAATTAGTAGAATGAGAGGAAACCGATTGAAGAATACAACATTAATATGTATTGTCCTGTTCTTTATAAGCCACTGATAAAACGGTAAATTGACAAAGATTGCCGAAATAACATTAATGATGATTGTGGTTTCATATTATCGGTTGTTTATAAAAATTGATGATCGATAGTTAGATGTGATATAAAGCAAATTAATTAGTAAAATGAGACAAAAACAGCTGATGCACTTTCGCACCTCACCTTCAAAAGTGCATTTTTAAAAAAAAGATCTTTTATTATGTGAAAACAATAGTTTTTCTGTGACAGCAGTTAAATTTGCCAGATGCCTTAGCTAAGCAATAGAATGCCTTCGCCACTTGACCCTTCTAACCTCTTCTATTTCACCAATAGCTAGAATAGATATCACAGACTTCCAACGAATTCTATTATCGAAGAAGGGAGTAGGTGAAAACGCAGTGACAGCAACCATTAGGGGACAAAAGGAGAAAGAAAGTTATGAGACACAAAAATCCCTCGATTCTATAACTTTTATTAACTGAATTTCTTTTCTCTTATAACATCATTCTATCTTTATCTGTGGGTTACTACTACGAGAACGTGTACACACTTAAAGGTCGAAATGAACTTTTCTTTTTACCTTGCATGCTTTTCCCATTTACTACTTATACATACCAACCCGTCGTGGTTTTGGGTATATACAATGTAACGTTAAATACATAACCTTCTCTAAACTAAACATTAACCCCTACATCTTGACCCACGAAATTCGGATCTTGTGAATTTTCCGAAGTCCTTTCCCCGCTCATTTTTTTTTTCATTTCTTACACATTGTTTTAAACCGATCTCCGTATATTTTTTAGATTTTCATTTCCGGGTCAAGATGTAAACATTAACCTACGATTGTATTGGAATTGGTTATGTAAATCTTTTGCTGTCTTTTTAAAACGAATTGAGAAATAGTCAATCCTTCGTTTTAACTCAACAAAGCCGAAACAGACACTTGGTTGTTTCCGTCACAACTCGACAATTCACTTCGCACATCTTCGTGACAATTGCTGATATGGAAGGGGGAGGAGAAAGCTAATGCGTTGTGTGTGCACGCTTGTTCTCGTCTGTGTGTGTGCCTCTGCGTGCTTAAACACACACACACACAGACAAGAACAAGCAGGCACACACACACAAGAACAGGCACGCACACACAATCCATTAGCTTTCTTCTCCTCCTCCCGTTTTAGCAGCCGTAACGAAGGCCACGGAGATATCCGAAGTGAACCGTCGAGTCGTCACGGAAACAACCGTTCGTCTTCTGCTGCCTAGGCAACCACACTCAAATGCTGCTTATTACGTGCCATCGGCACAGTTTCGTGTCAGGCAGTAAATCTTTCCATGCTTCAATGGATTCTGACCACTGGAAACATTGACATTAAATAAATGACAGTCTCCGCTGTCTTTATGTTCATCTTTACGAGGTCGATAAACTGAGTACCAGTTTCATACAGGAGTCGATCTAATTGTCTCGCCCCTCCCCACAAATTTTGGGCCTTGTTAGTAGAGTAGAAAAGAATATTTGCAATCTTGATTTGTTATATCATTTAACTGTCTTCTTTATCTTAGTTTCTTTTTCTATTTCAGAATATCACATCCTGTTGACAGAAAAGAAATTTCTTCATTCAGATGTGCCTTTGATATTTTCATCAACTTTTATTGACTAAAGGAAGACGATATATTTATAAGGAGCATTCATCAATACATCAACCTCTTTATCTGAAGAAAGTCTATGACAAAATACTGCGAAATATTTCTTCTGGACGATGGAATTCGCAGCAACAATTTCAAGTCTTTGCTGTCTGGAATATAGAGGAGGTGATTGCTTTACAGGTTAATTAAGCTTGGATAACTTTACAAAGGAGTGGACAGTTTTCACATCCTGATTTACATATTAAACAAGATCTCAGAGGAAAGAAACAACATTAAATTATTCCCTGAAAATAGAGACTCAACTGAACAAAAATATATTCATAGAAATGAAAAAAATGCTATCTTTGTGATATGTATGAGAAATTCCCCTCCCATGATGAATGATTTCACTCAAGCGAAAAACCCTGATACAGGTGAGAAACCATATCACTCTAATATCTGCAGTGTATCATTCTTAGAAAGTGGTGTCTTGTCTATACGCAAAGATACACATACAGGAGAGAAGCCATATCATTGCAAAATCTGTGGTAAATCGTTCTCTCATAGTAGTTACTTAACTAAGCACAAACGTAGACATACAGGAGAGAAGCCATACCATTGTGATATCTGCGGTAAATCATACAATTGTAATAGTCAGTTGACTATTCACAAACGTCTTCATACAGGAGAGAAGCCATATCATTGTGATATCTGTGGTAAATCATTCTCTCAGAGTAGTAACTTGACTGAACACAAACGTGTACATACAGGAGAGAAGCCATATCATTGTGATATCTGTGGGAAATCGTTCTCTCAGAGTGGTGTCATGACTAATCACAAGCGTGTACATACAGGAGAGAAGCCATATGATTGCGAAATCTGTGGTAAATCATTCTCTTTAACTAGTAACTTGATTAAACACAAACTTACACATATAGCAGAGAAGCCTTATCATTGCAATATCTGTGCTAAATCATTCTCTCGTAGTAGTTACTTAACTAAGCATATCCGAACACATACAGGAGAGAAGCCATATCATTGTGAAATCTGTGGTAAATCATTCTCTCTAACTGGTACCTTGACCACACACAAACGTACACATACAGGAGAGAAGCCATATCATTGTGATATTTGTGGTAAATCTTTCTCTCAGAGTAGTTATTTGACTAACCACAATCTTACACACACAGGAGAGAAGCCATATCATTGTGATATATGTGGTAAATCATTCTCTCGTAATACTCATTTGACTAAACACAATCTTACACATACAGGAGAGAAGCTATATCATTGTGACATTTGTGGTAAATCATACTTTCAAAGTAGTGGCTTAACTAGACACATGCGCATACATACAGGAGAGAAGCCATATCATTGTGATATTTGTGGTAAATCATTCTCTCATAATAGTTATTTGACTAACCACAATCTTACACATACAGGAGAGAAGCTATATCATTGTGACATTTGTGGTAAATCATACTTTCAAAGTAGTGATGTAACTAGACACAAACAAATACATACACGAGAGAAGCCATATCATTGTGATATTTGTGGTAAATCATTCTCTGAAAGTGGTTCCTTAACTAAGCACAGACGTAGACATACAGGAGAGAAGCCACATCCCTGTGACATTTGTGGTAAATCATTCTATCAAAGCAATGACTTAACTAAACACAAACGTACACATACCGGAGAGAAGCCATATCATTGTAATATCTGTGGTAAAGCATTCTCTGAAAATGGTCAATTGACTTGTCACAAACGTATTTATACTGCAGAAAGACCATATAATTGTGATATCTGTGGTAAATCATTCTCTCAGAGTGGGAACTTGACTAAACACAAACATACACATACAGGAGAGAAGCCATGTCATTGTGATATCTGTGGTGAATCTTTCTCTTATAATTGTCAGTTGACTAAACACAAATTTACACATACAGGAGAGAAGCCCTATCATTGTGATATATGTGGTAAATCATTCTCTCTAACTGGTACCTTGACCACACACAAACGTACACATACAGGGGAGAAGCCATATCATTGTGATAGCTGTGGTAAATCATTCCCTCAAAGTAGTGGCTTAACTAGACACAAACTTATGCATACAGGAGTAAAGCCATATTATTGTGATATCTGTGGTAAATCATTCTCTAGAAGTTGTTACTTGCATGAACACGAATGTACACATACAGGAAAGAAGCCATATCATTGTGACATCTGTGGTAAATCTTTCTCTCATAGTATTTACTTAAGTAGACATTTGACTATTCATACAGGTGTAACAGAATCAATATGAAAATTTATTACAACATAGCAACAATTATGAATATTTTGTCTGCTAAAAGACAGGCTTTATTTCATGAACGTCAACATGAAATTCATGAATATCAACTTTAGTATTATGTATATATCCAAATATATCAACACAGCAATGACTTTGATTTTTGAAGAGGATTGTGCTGGACTTTTGAGGAATTTGTTGGGAGAGAAGAAAAGAATGGGAATAATGAATAAAAATTTTAAGTGACGTTGATTTGGTCTTTCTTGTGTTTTCATCATCATCTTCCTTTATCCTTAGTGGTCCTACCTCGTTTAAATAGTAAAACATCAATGTAGAGCCAGGGATAGCTCACCTATGTACCCACAGTGTTCACGGATATATACATATTAACTAAAGCCAAAAAGGGATTTGTTCTTCCAGTTATGCATATATCCACAAGTAACTGTCATCGCTGGTCCCCAACAGAGTGACCAGCTATTCAAATTGACAGTACATGGGTAGATAAAGCAGTTAAGGGTGTGAAGATAGGGAAAGCCCCCAACCCATCAGGAGTCACCGCAGAGATGCTTAAGATATCTGGCAGTGTCGGCTATAGTCTAGTCACCTACTATGCTCTGCTGCATGTGTAATGTCAGTGTTCAGACATGACAGAGCGTGAGTGCCCTGAGAGAAAAGTTGGGCTTAAGAAGCATCAGATGTGTCACCATAGCCAAGTGGAAATTGTGTTTCCTGGGGTCAAACAGCAGTACCATTCAACCTTTCCTGGGTTTGCGACATTACGTTGGCAAGAAAGCCATCACTTTATTGTGCTACTACTGTGTAAGAATCGCTGAGAGATTTAGAAATGCAACATTTCTAATTTCATATGAATTAAAATAATCAGAAAATGGAGAAAACCTTCCATCAACATTCAAAGAAATCGGACCACATCGGTAGATTAATTTTTTAATGTAAATCATGACTTAACATTTCTTGCGGCCATTTCTGCTTCCAATATTAGCGCATACGAAAGAATTTTGAAAGTAATATTCGTCATTGTCATCGTACATGGAGCTTCATCACTGTGAATACATATACGTACCATAAAAGATATAAAAAAAAACAATGGCAAGAGGGAATAGGCACCTTGGGCAAGTGTCTTCTTCTATAGCCTCGGGCCGACCAAAGCCTTGTGAGTGGATTTGGAGAGACGGAAACTGAAAGAAGCCCTTCATATATATGTGTATATATATATATATATATAAAAATGAGAATGTGTGTCTGTCTGTCTGTCTGTCTGTGTGAATCCCTAAAACTCGAGAACTACGCAACCAATTTCATTCAAATTTTACACATGCCTTACTTAGGGTTCCAGTTGTGTTTTAGTAAAAAAAAATAATTAATTTCTTGCAGAGTTCGAGCACACGGCAACATAATATCTCCTCCACTATTTAAGTATTACGTGTCAAAAGTGAAACAAAAACACTCATGTCAAATACTTTCACTTTAAAAATGAAACTATTCCACTAACTGAAACAATCACATTTCGATACTGTAGTGACAGATACTTTCACAGAGAGAGAGAGAGAGAGATGTATATGTATACATATACATGTATATGTACACCATTTCAATACTGTAATGACAGATACTTTCAGAGAGAGAAAGAGAGAAACAGAGAGACAAAGATAGAGAGAGAGAGAGAGATGTATATGTATACATATAGATGTACACGTATATGTATATATATATATAGATCTATACATACATGTATATGTATACATATGTGTAGATGTATATATATATATAGATGTACACATATATACATATATACATGCATACAGATATCTATACATATATACACCCATCATACACATACACATGCACACAAACACACACATTAGTCATTTGTTTTCTTATCCGAAACTACGTCAAAAGTACTGAATGGATCTTTATGAAATTTGGAAATTATATTCTTTGCATAACGGCCATAACTCCCATGAAAATTCATATATTTTTGATGTTGATGAAATTTTAACCCGAACATAACAGATGAGCATTATTTAGAAAATGATGTCACACGTTATCGAGGCTACCATTCTTTCTGGATGTGCAAAAGGGGATGACGTCTTTATTCCAAGAATTCCTCTTACTCCATCAGGAGCAGACATTCCTTTTACATTCAGAAGACTACAATTCCCCCTTCGTGTGACTTTTGCCAAGTCCATAAACAAATATCAGAGTCAAACACTGTCTGTAGCTGGTCTTCTCTTGGAAGAGCCCTGCTTCTCACATGGACAACTGTATGTTGGCTGCTCAAGAGTGGGCATCAACAAAAAACCTATTTGTATATGCTCCACAAGGGAAAACAAGGAACATAGTTTACAATGAAGTGTTATAATCACAACAGCAAGAAAGTATGTACATGATCACCTTCTTTTACGAAACTTCATTGACTTTCATATATTTATATTGATATACATATATATACGTGTGTTTGGGTGCGTGTGTGTATATACATCTCTATATATAAAGATGATGCGTAGTCTAGACGGCGTTTTTAGATTTCATTATTCTCCTTAACCCGGGCAACGCCGGGTATTTCTGCTAGTATATATATATATATATATATATATATATATATATATATATATATATATATATATATATATATGTGTGTGTGTGTGTGTGTATCATAATCTTCGTATTTTTCTACGTAATTCGGCAAAAAAGAAAAAAAAATTTCAGGAAAAGTGAAAAAAAAAAGTAGGGGTTGAGTGGATGGTGTAAGTGAAATTTGGGAAATTCGATGTTTTGAAAATTTTTTTTGAGAATCGGGGTAGTTTTCCATGAGTGTGGTACCAGTGCTTGCACTTGCGTACTCGCGCATCCGCAATAGCTAGTCGTGACTAATCGATCCTACAAAGGCCATCTCGCGCGAACGTGCAAAACATGTATGAGAGTTTTTTTTTTCCTAAACAAAGTAAATGAAACACACCGGGACCACTCTTCTTGAATAGTACCAAGAAATACAACCATATAAATGGAAATAACTTCTACGACACGTCGAACAATTCCCAAGTAAATGATTAATTAGCGTTTCGAGTAATAGATAGATAGATAGAGTGAGAGACAGACAGACAGACAGACATATAGCTCGCTCCGGCCAGTCATGGTATTAGTTGTCAGTAGCCAAAGAATCGACAGGCCAGCAACAGGCAGGCAGACAGACAGACAGTTACTTCACTAGCAGTGAGCACTTTCACTTCTGACAGCTAATAGCATGATAGCGCCGCGTGATTAATTACCGATCATTGAGTCGCTGTTTATATTTGAATACGGTAAGTTGACAAAGATTTACTTTAAGGCTGTTATGGTGTTAATATTACTAATAATATTGTAAATAATAATGTGAACCTCTGGATGTTACAGCAATTATTTCGAAGTGAAAACAGAACATTAGGAAAATATATTTCCTCGTCTTAAATAATAATGGTTAATGTTTAAACTTCTAAAGTCGAAATTTGCCTTGAAAAGGCCTGTAATTTGGTTGGGAGGTGTAATTCTATTGCATGGACTCCTGTTTCTTATTTTATTGAACATGGCCAATGCCTGCCCCACCTTGACTGGCTTCCGTGCCAGTGACACGTAAAAAGCATCATCCAATTGTAGCCGTTGCCAGCCTCCTCTGGCCCCTGTGCCAGTGGCACATAAAAAGTACCCACTACACTCACGGAGTGGTTGACGTTAGGAAGAGCATCCAGATGTAGAAACAGTCAGATCAGACTGGAGCCTGGTGCAGCCTCCTGGCTTCCCAGACCCCGGTTGAACCGTCCAACCCATGCTAGAATGGAAAGTGGACGTTAAACGATAATGATCATGCAGGGGTGGACTGAAAGTATTTAGGGGGCTCGGGCATAACTGTTTACCGGGCCTCTTAGCATTGCTATCATAAACGGTGGAGGTAAAGATAACGTACGGCACAAACTTTCAAAATTTAAATCCGCCCCAACCGGCAATCTGACAAGCTAGAAACAACAGCCAAACCGAGGATTAACATTCTAAATACGAATTACCCAAAGAAGAAAAAACATTTTTTCATGTAATTTTGTTGTGTGTGTGTGTGCAAAAAAATCTATATTTTTATATACCTCCCTTAATTCCAAAATACCCCGACCACAACATATTGGGTTATGTTCGTCATGAAACATTAGGATAGAAAAACTTTAATTTCACTTTTTGTCATATTGATGTTGTCAAATTGAATACTCTGTTGTTTAACTAGCCGCTTTATCTTACTGCCTCTTTTCCTATTTCAGAATATCTTCATTCAGACGTGCCTCTGATGTTTTTTATCGACTTTCCTTGACTGAACGAAGACCATATATTTATAAGAAGCATTCAGCAATACATCAAACTCTTTCTATAAATTAGATCTTCAACAAATGATGGGGAAACAGTTCTTCTGCACATTGTATTTCACAGCATCATCGACTTTCCTTGACTGAACGAAGACCATATATTTATAAGAAGCATTCAGCAATACATCAAACTCTTTCTATAAATTAGATCTTCAACAAATGATGGGGAAACAGTTCTTCTGCACATTGTATTTCACAGCAACATTTTTTTTGTCTTCACAGTTTGTAATGTAGAGGAGATTATCAATTAACAGATTAATTAACATTGGATAACTTTACAAAGGATTTAACAGTTTACATCTTCTGTTTTGGATATTAATTAAGATCACAAATGAAAGAAACATAACAAATTATTCTCTGAAAATAGTGACACAACTAAATACAAACATCCATAGAATTTGAAAAAAACACTATCATTTTGGTATTTATGAGAAATTATTCTCTCATAATGAATAATTTCACTGAACCAAAAAGCCCTGATACAGGAGAGAAGCCATATCATTGTGATATCTGTGGTAAGTCATTCAATAAAGAAAGAGTCTTAACTAAACACAAATACATTCATACAAGAGAAAAGCCATATCACTGTGATATCTGTGGTAAATCATTCTCTCAAAGAAGTAACTTGAATAAACACAGACGCATTCATACTGGAGTAAAACCATATCAGTGTGATATCTGTGGTGAATCATTCTCTCAAAATGATAATTTGACAAAACACAAATACATTCATACTGGGGTAAAACCATATCAGTGTGATATCTGTGGTGAATCATTCTCTCAAAATAATAATTTGACAAGACACAAATACATTCATACTGGGGAAAAACCATATAAGTGTGATATATGTGGCAAATCATTTTCTCAAAGTGGCACTTTAACTCGTCACAAACGTATTCATACTGGGGAAAAACCATATCAATGTGATATCTGCGGTAAATCAAGTGCTCGTAGTGGTGACTTGCCTAAACACAAACGTACACATACAGGTGAGAAGCCATTTTATTGTGATATCTGTGGTAAATCATATGCTCGAAATAGTGACTTGACTAAACACATACGTGTACATACAGGAGAGAAGCCATATCACTGTAATATCTGTGGTAAATCATTTGCTAGCAATAGTCGCTTGACTAGTCACAAACGCATTCATACTGGGGAAAAACGATATCAATGTGATATCTGCAGTAAATTATTTTCCACAAGTGGCGCTTTAGTTCATCACAAACGTACTCATACTGGTGAAAAACCATATCAATGTGATATCTGTGGTATATCATTTGCCCAAAGTGGTTACTTGCCTAAACACAAACGTACTCATACAGGAGAGAAGCCATTTTATTGTGATATCTGTGGTAAATCATTTTCTGGAAGTGGTGATGTGACAAAACACAGACGTATACATACAGGAGAGAAGCCATATCATTGTAATATCTGTGGTAAATCATTTGCAGACTGTAGCAGTTTAAGTTGTCACAAACGTATTCATACAGGAGAGAAGCCATATCATTGTGATATCTGTGGTAAATCATTCACTAGAAATTTTTATTTGATTAGTCACAAGTGTATTCATTATAAGGAAAACCCATATCAGTGTGATATCTGCAGTAAATCATTTTCTACAAATGGCAGTTTAGTTCGTCACAAACGTGTTCATACAGGAGAGAAGCCATATCAGTGTGATATCTGTGGTAAATCATTCTCTAGAAGTTGTACCTTGCATGAACACGAGCGTACACATACAGGAGAGAAGCCATATCATTGTGATATCTGCGGTAAATCATACACTGGAAATAGTCAGTTGACTAGACACAAAGATATTCATACAGGAGAGAATCGAAATCATTGTGATATCTGCGGTAAAACATACTCTACAAATAGCTATTTGATTAGTCACAAGCGTATTCATACTGAGGAAAACCCATATCAGTGTGATATCTGTGGTAAATCATTTTCTCACAACAGTACTTTAAACGATCACACACGTATTCATACAGGAGAGAACCCATATCATTGTGATATCTGCGGTAAATCATACTCTAGAAATAGTCAATTGACTAGTCACAAATGTATTCATACAGGAGAGAAGCCATATCTGTGGTAAATCATTCTCCCAAACTGGGGTCTTGTCTAATCACAAACGTACCCATACAGGGGACTTGCCACATGATTGTAATATCTTGTATAGGAGTGTGTATCTTTAAAGACAACCATTTCTGTATATGATATGACAAAATGCAGTCACTCACTCTCTCTCTCTCTCTCTCAGACACACACATGTCCATTTCAAATACACGTACATACTTGTTTCACTTTCTGCTCTCTTCAAAGCTTGAAGAAATAAAGGAATTTTAACGAAATTAACGAATATATTCGAAAACTGAGTTGCTGATTTTGACATGTGAGGTATCAAAACATTCCGTAATCTTTTGCCTAACAAATAAACTTTATTTTCATTACAAATATTTATCATTCTATAATTCAGTTAATTTTTCTGTGTGAAAACTGTCCTGTCTTCCATTTTTTTCATACGTCACTCATTTCGCCCCATGTTATTTACACTGTTGAGGATGTCCTGTACTCATATATATGTATATAGATATATATATATATAGAGAGAGAGATAAATATAGATATATACATATATATATGGGTTATAACAACCGTCTAAGGGATACCTGTATCCAATGAATCTGCTGGAGTATTATCTACATGTGATCACGTGCATTAGTATAGATAATGACAAGTATAAACGGAAGTTTATCAATATTTTATTTCGATTCTCTGTTTTGTTTATATATAGGCGCAGGAGTGGCTGTGTGGTAAGCAGCTTGCTTACCAACCACATGGTTCCGGGTTCAGTCCCACTGCGTGGCATGTTGGGCAAGTGTCTTCTACTATAGCCTCGGGCTGACCAAAGCCTTGTGAGTGGATTTGGTAGACAGAAAACGAAAAAGCCCGTCGTATATATGTGTATATATATATATATATATGTGTGTGTGTGTGTGTGTCTGTGTTTGTCCCCCCACCATCGCTTGACAACCGATGCTGGTGTGTTTACGTCCCCGTAACCTAGCGGTTCGGCAAAAAGAGACCGAAAGAATAAGTACTTGGCTTACAAAGAATAAGTCCTGGGGTCGATTTTCTCGACTAAAGGCGGTGCTCCAGCATGGCCGCAGTCAAATGACTGAAACAAGTAAAAGAGTATATATATGTGTGTGTGTTTGTGTATAGACACATATACACACGCACTATGTGTAGATAGGTCGATGTACATATATACATGCATACAGACCCAAAAGAACATATACGAATGTATAAACACATATATATGCATAGAGTACATCTATTACTGTCCCAGTAGCTAGAACGTTGTTCTCTCCTCCGTAATATTGAGGAGAATTTGAAAATAGGCTGTGTCCGAAGTTTGAAAGTGTTAAGTTACAAAAAATTAATTTCTCGATCTGCCGTTCAAAGGGAAAAAAAGATCCGAGCCTACAGCTCCCAATGTGGAGGCGCAATGGCCCAGTGGTTAGGGCAGAGTACTCGCGGTCATATGATCGTGGTTTCGATTCCCAGACCGGGCGTTGTGAGTGTTTATTGAGCGAAAACTCCTACAGCACCACGAGGCTCCGACAGGGGATGGTGGTGAACCCTGCTGTACTCTTTCACCACAACTTTCTCTCGCCCTTTCTTCCTGTTTCTGTTGTACCTGTAATTCAAAGGGTCGGCCTTGTCACACTCTGTGTTACGCTGAATATCCCCGAGAACTACGTTAAGGGTACACGTGTCTGTGGAGTGCTCAGCCACTTGCACATTAATTTCACGAGCAGGCTGTTCCGTTGATCGGATCAACTGGAACCCTCGACATCGTAAGCGACGGAGTGCCAACAACAGCTTCCTATAAAAATTCAGCTTAGCTGGCGAAATTTTGAAAACTCTTCGAAATGTTGCTTCGTATTTTTTTTTTCTACCTGGAAATGATGAAAGTCGAACTGGGTGGAATTTGAACTTTGAGACTAAAGATGTGTAGGGCACAGCCCATGGATACATAGACGAAATGAAGAGAAGGGAATTCTTGTCGGGCGACATGAAGTCTTAAATCAAACATTTTTTAAAAAGAGGTGAAGCGACAAAGTGTGTAGTAAACTTGTGTAGGTATACCAATCTTTCAATACCTCAATGAACTCCGACCCCTGAAAACATTGACATTAAATGGCTAACAGTATTGATGTTAAATTTATAATGTCGAATTACGATGTTGTTTAACCATCGTCTTTATCTTACTGCCTTTTTTCCTATTTCAGAATATCACATGTTGACGTGAAAGGAATTTCTCCATTCAGAATGTGCCTTTGATATTTTTATCAATTTTCATCACCTAAAGGAAGACGATATATTTATAAGGAGCATTCATCAATAAATCAACTTTTTTATATAAATATAATCTATGACAAACTATAACAAAATATTTTTCTTGTCTCGACTGTCTGGAATGGAGAGGAGGTGATTGGTTTACAAGCTTGGATAACTTCACAAACGTGTTGACAGTTTTCACCTGCTGATTTAGGTATTCAGTAAGCTCACAAATCAAGAAACATAGCATCAAATTTTTCAATGAAAATAGGGACTCAACTGAACACGAACATATTCGTAGAAGTGAAAAAATCAATATTATTGTGATATATATGACAAATTATTCTCTCATAATGAATAATTTAACTGAACCTAAAAAGCCTGATACAGGAGAGAAGCCATATCGTTGTGATATTTGTGATAAATCATTCTCTCAAAGTAGTAACTTGACTGAACACAAACGTGTACATACAGGTGAGAAGCCATATCATTGCAAAATCTGTGATAAATCATTCTCTCAAAGTAGTGGCTTGACTAGACACAAACTTATGCATACAGGAGAGAAGCCATATCATTGTGATATCTGTGGTAAATCATTCTCTCGAAGTAGTGGTTTAACTAGACACAAACTTATGCATACAGGAGAGAAGCCATATCATTGCGATATCTGTGATAAATCATTCTCTCAAAGTAGTGGCTTAACTAGACACAAACTTATGCATACAGGAGAGAAGCCATATCATTGTGATATCTGTGGTAAATCATTCTCTGAAAGTAGTGGCTTAACTAGACACAAACTTATACATACAGGAGAGAAGCCATATTATTGTGATATCTGTGGTAAATCATTCTCTCGAAGAAGTAACTTGACTAGTCACATATGTACACATACAGGAGAGAAGCCACATCATTGTGATGTCTGTGGTAAATCGTTTTCTGATAATAGCGCATTAACTCGACACAAACGTGTACATACAGGAGAGAAGCCATATCATTGTGATGTCTGTGGTAAATCGTTTTCTGGAAGTGGCCGTTTAACTATTCACAAATGTATACATACAGGAGAGAAGCCATATCATTGTGATATCTGTGGTAAATCATTCACTGAAAGTGAGAACTTGAATAATCACAAGCGCATTCATACAGGAGAGAAACCATATTGTAATATCTGTGGCACATCATTTTCTTGTAATAGTGATTTGATTAATCATAAACGCATTCATACTGGGGAAAAACCATATCACTGTGATATCTGTGGTAAAACATTCTCTCGAAGAAGTCACTTGACTATCCACAGATATATTCATACAGGAGAGAAACCATATCATTGTGATATCTGTGGTAATTCATTCTCTCGAAAATATTACTTCTCTATTCACAAACGAACACATACAGGAGAGAAGCCATATCATTGTAATATCTGTGGTGAATCATTTTCTAACAATAGCACATTAACTCGACACAAACGTGTACATACTGGAGAGATGCCATATCATTGTGATGTCTGTGGTAAATCGTTTTCTGAAAATAGCACTTTAAAACGTCACAGACGTATACATACAGGAGAGAAGCCATGTCATTGTGATATCTGTGGTAAATCATTCATTGAAAGTGGTAACTTGAATAAACACAAGCGCATTCATACAGGAGAGAAACCATATCATTGTGATATCTGTGGCAAATCATATTCTCGTAATAGTCATTTGACTACTCATCAACGTCTTCATATTGGGGAAAAACCATATCACTGTGATATCTGTGGTAAATCACTTTCTGCAAGTAGCAGTTTAACTATTCACAAACGTATTCATACAGGAGAGAAGCCATATCAATGTAATATCTGTGGTAAATCATTCACTGTAAACAGTCACTTGGCTAAACACAAGCGTGTTCATACAGGATAGAAGCCATATCATTGTGGTATCCGTCGTAAATCATTCTCATATAATAGTGACTTGACTAATCACAAGCATATTCATACTAGGGATAAAACAATATCACTGTGATATCTATGGTAAATCATTCTCTCAAAACCGCATTTCAGTACAGTTGTGAGTATTCACACAAAAGTGCAACCATTCAGTATTAAAATTTATTACAACAATTATGACTATTTTTTTCTGCTGAAAAACAGGGCTTTTTTTATCTCTTCAAATTTGATGTTATCAACTTCACTTTCTATAACGTCTGCATCAAATTCATGAAAGTCATGTATATATGGAAGTTTATCAACAATAACTTCGATTTCTGAAGATGATTGTGCTGGATTTTTGAGCAATTTGTTATAAGAGAATAAAGAAATAGGAATAATGAATAAAAGGTTGCACTGAAGTTGGTTTTGTCTCCGTGTTTTCATCATTGTTGTTGTTATCATCATCATCCTTTAGTGAACATTTTTTTATATGCTGGCATGGGTGGGACAGTGTGACATGAGCTGGCAAGCCATAATACTGCACTAGGTCTGATTTGTTTGTGTTTCTTTGGGTGTATTCTCCTAATGCTAACCAATTCATAGTTTATGCTGTGTGCTTCAAATACGTGTGTGTGTGTGTATGCATTTGCACACACACACACACACACACACACATTCTTTTACTCTTTTACTTGTTTCAGTCATAGGATCGCGGTTTCGATTTAGAGACCGGGCGTTGTGAGTGTTTATTGAGCGAAATCACCTAAAGCTCCACGAGGCTCCGGCAGGGGATGCTGGCGAACCCTGCTGTACTCTTCCACCACAACTTTCTCTCACTTCCTGTTTCTGTTGTGCCTGTAATTCAAAGGGCCAGCCTTGAAACAATCTGTGTCACGCTGAATACCCCCGAGAACCACGTTAAGGGTACACGTGTCTGTGGAGTGCTCAGCCACTTACACGTTAATTTCACGAGCAGGCTGTTCCGTTGAACGGATCAACTGGAACCCTCGACGGAGTGCCAACAACAACAACAACAACAAACAATCAAAAGAGCAATATTCCAGTAAAAATAGAGACATCTCAGCATGGTGTCACAGTAGCCAGAGGTGGAAGGGGGGATCCATATGTACAGGTCGAAGACGAGGTGTGAATGGAGACCCTGAATGCTTGTGTAGGGCACTGCCCATAAATTGATAACAGACGGATTATAGACAGGACCCTTAGAGCAGGCTGCTCAATGAGCTGGTCTGCAGAGAGCTGGACTTCCGATTAGGAACAAGAGTGGGTCTGAGAATTTAGGTGGCTGATCGCGTTCAGCTCCACAGTGTTTAGTTGATTGAAGAGGAATAAACAACACGCCGACACACTTTTGTTTCTGGTTATTTTTATGTATAGCTTATGGAACCTATACTCGGTGCACAACGCAGTTGGAAATAGAGTGAGCGCGATCAGTACTCCGAATAACGTATAGGTGGATGGAATGCTACGATGATTAGCTCTTCCGATCACGAAGGGTAGGGAGAGGCCGGCTCCATGACCCTACGAAAATCTCAAGGGTAACGCCATCCTCAACTGAATGGATGATTACAAAATGGAATAGAGGTGCAGTGATCTTTAGATGAGGAGGAGGGGGTTGTGGTGGAAGAATACTGATCGGTAAGGAGAGGGAAGGGCTGTAAGTGGGGCAGACGTCATAGGTTAAAGACAGCCCCTTTCTTTCGGGGTCTGCGACGGGATCAAGATATGTGCTGGAAACGGTCATAGAGTAGACTATACAAGTACATTTTGTTAAAATAATCTGGCGAGAATTTTAAAAAAATCTTGAAGAGGGAAGTTATTGACAGAATGAGGGGATAAAAAACACTGGAATGAATCCAACAAGTCAGTAGCGCTCTCTATTGGAGAATTAAAGAAATACAGTCATATCAAGGGAAACAACTTCTACCTCGGGCCAAAATAGCTAATTACGATTATTAATTAACGGAGTCGGTGCTAGTATCTGAATACGGTAAGTTGACAAAGATTTACTTTAAGGCTGTAATGGTGTTGATAATACTACTAATAATAATGTAAATAACAGAATTATGTGAACCTCTCGATGTTACAGTAATTATTTCGAAACGAAAACAGAACATTAGGAAAATTTATATCCTCGTCTTAAATAATAACTTCCACACTGAAATATTGATCTGTTGTTTATGAAAATCTATGATCGACTGTTACACTTAATATAAAGGAAATTAATTGGTAAAATGAGAGTAATGTGGCATAATTAATCAGTAAAATGAGAGGAGAACGGTTGAAGAATAGCACGTTAATTAATGTTGTCCTGTTGTTAATGAGGCATTGATAAAACGGTAAGTTGACGAAGATTTACTTTAGAGTTATATTAAAAATAGTAATGATGGTTTCAAATGTTGGCCAAGATCCAGCAATTTTTTAGGATCCGATTACATGGGACCCAGCATTTCCCTAAAGGGATAAATGGCTAAGTCAACCTCGGCTGTATTTGAACCAGGACTTACTGTCGAGATCGAGTCCGCCTTTCATTCTTTTCAGGGTAAGCGAAAGATAATAATAATAATACTAATCTTCAGTACTTTAGGCATAAATCCTGGAATTTGGCGGAAGGGCGTACGTCGATTCCATGGACCCCAGTACTGTTCTTAGTTTATCGATCTCGAAAGGATGAAAGGCAAAGTCGACCTCAGCGGACACAAGACGGGCGAAATGCTATTAAGCATTTTGTCCTGTATGCTAATGATTCTGCCAGTAAGTGACTGAATTAAGTTAATCCTTCGAAGTAATTTCGATTTTTTAGCGTTCAAAGAATGAACTTTAATCAGTTATATATTTTCCATGTTCTGGTATATGTGCCCCACTGAATTTGTTATTGGAATGTGTTAAGAAAATTTTCTCTGACTAAATTACTAATGATGTAGATTATGATACTTTTCAGATGGGGGTAGTTTACAATTATATCGGAATTTGATATGGGAAACCAAATTGGTGGGCTAGCACGCATACACACACTATTACACATCACATACGTCTACAAAAATAAATGTGAATTGTAATGTGTGTCAGCATATATATGCAGAAGGACACCAATTATTTTTTCCATATGAAATTCTGATGTGATCATAATTTTTGTCATCTGAAGTGTATTTGTAGAAAATTTTTCTGAATGTTATGAGGAAAAGAGGCTGACTTGAGTGAGTTTGTTGAAACTCTTCTCTCCACTTTCAGACAAAAAAAAATCATCATCAGTTCTGATATAATCAGAATCCATAGCATTGGAAGCGTACTTGTACTAGATTTCATTAAAATATTTTACTCTTTTACTTGTCTCAGTCATTTGACTGTGGCCATGCTATAGCACCGCCTGTGGTCGAGCAAGTCGACCCCAGGACTTATTCTTTGTAAGCCTAGTACTTATTCTGTCGGTGTCTTTTTGCCGAACCGCTAAGTTACGTGGACGTAAACACACCAGCATCGGTTGTCAAGCAATGTTGTGGGGGGAGGGGACAAACACAGACACACAAACACATATACATATATACGATGGGCTTCTTTCAGTTTCTGTCTACCAAATCCACGCACAAGGCTTTGGTCGGCCCGAGGCTATAGTAGAAAGACACTTGCCCCAAGGTGCCACGCAGTGGGGCTGAACCCGCAACCATGTGGTTGGTAAGCAAGCTACTTACCACACAGCCACTCCTGTGCCTATATTCGTTTTTCAAAAAGATATGAAGGAGGAAATAGGAGTACATGCACACTTGTGTAACTTTGCCAGTCTTTCAATGCTTGAATGATCTCCAACCCAAATGAATGACAGTGTTGACGTAAAATTTGCAATGTTGACTTATTGTATCATTTAACTATCCTCTTTATCTTACTGCTTCTTTTCCTATTTCAGAATATTACATTATGTTGACGTAGAAGAAATTTCTTCATTCAAATGTGCCTCTGATATTTTTATCAACTATTATTCACTAAAGGAAAATGATATATTTATATTACAAGGATTCATCAATACATCA
Organism: Octopus bimaculoides; assembly: GCF_046866305.1. Taxonomy (NCBI): domain Eukaryota; kingdom Metazoa; phylum Mollusca; class Cephalopoda; order Octopoda; family Octopodidae; genus Octopus; species Octopus bimaculoides. The sequence continues at coordinate 19,122,873 of NC_142956.1, forward strand.
GACTCATTATATAAATAAATCTATGAAAAACTGTTTCTTTTGGACAATGGAATTAGCAGCAACATCTTATTGTCTTCGCTGCCTGGAATGTAGACGAGATGATCACTTCACAGGTTAATTAAGCTTGGATAACTTTACGAAGCATTTGACAGTTTTCACCTGCTGATTTAGATATCAAGTAAGATCACAGATGAAAGAAACATGGCATTAAATTATTCTCTGGAAATAGTGACGCAAGTGCTAGTGTCATGTACAATGCATAGGTGCCGGTGCCATATAAAAAGCATTGGTGCTGGTGTCACACAAAGAACACAAGTGCCAGTCTTGTGTACAACGCATAGGTGCTTTTGCCCACATATAAAGCACTGGTGCTGGTGTCAGATACATGGCACTGGTGCCCTTGCCACATGATATGCACTAGTGATGGTGCTGATGCCAGGAAAAAACGTGCTAGTGCTGATGCCATGTAAAGAGCCTCGGCGCTGGGGCCACATGAAAAACATTGCTGCTGGTGTCACTTAAAAAGCACTGGTGATGGTACCATACAAGAAAACCTTGAGGATAGTGTTACATAAAAAGAGCAGGTTCTGCTGTCACATATAATTCATTGGTGTTGGTCCTTCATAAAAAACCATGCGCAATGATACCATGTAACAAGCACTGCTGCTGTGGCACATAAAAAGCACTGGAGATGGTACCACACAAGTGAAGCCCTGGTGATGGTGTCACATAAAAAGAGCAGGTACTGGTGTCACATGAAATTCATTGGTGTTGCTCACTTATAAAAAACTTAAGCAATGATGCCATGTAAAAAGCACTGGTGATGCTTCCAAGTGAAAAATCACTATGGATGGTGCTATGTCAAAACATTGGTGATGGTGCCATGTAAGATGAACTGCTGAGGCTGTCACACAATAAGAACTGGTAATGCTGTCCTGTAAAAAGCATTAGTGCTGGCACAACGTAAATAACACTTCACTCTTGGAGTGGTTAGTGTTAGGAAGGGCATCCAGCTGTAGAAACTCTGCCAGATCAGATTGGAGCCTGGTGTAGCCATCTGGTTTACCAGTCCTCAGTCAAATCGTCCAACCCATGCTAGCATGGAAAGCGGACGTTAAATGATAATGATGATGATGATGATATATATATATATATATAAACTACACTCTCAGAGTGGTTGGCATTAGGAAGGGCATCCAGCTGTAGAAACTCTGTCAAATCAGATTGGAGCTTGGTGTAGCCATCTGATTTCCCCAGTCCTCAGTCAAATCGTCCAGCCTATGCCAGCATGGAAACGGACGTTAAACGATGATGATGATGATGTAAATTAGTTGGCATTAAGAAGTGCTCCCTGCAGTAGATAACATGCGAAAACAGACAATGGAACCTCATGCAGCTCCTGTCAAACCATCCAGCACATGTCTACCTGGAAAACAGATATTAAACGATGATACACAACAGTAACTAACATACTTTGAATCTGATCCTCTACTGATGTATTGAGAACAAATACGCCAAATTTCGTAGTGTCTGTAATTTTACATCCAATATATTAAACATGTGTCGTTGTCGTTGGCTTTATCTTGTGTTCAAGAATTTAATTCCTCTTTTGCTGATTGCTTCCTTTATGGTGACGGTATTGACCGCATGGTAATGTTGGTGGAGGACAAGGTCGATTTTGTCGAACATTTCTCTCATTTCACTTGTTCCTTTTCTCTTCTGGTGGCTTTCATGATTTTTCACTCCAAAGGTGACGGAACCTAACCAGTTGGTCTCAAGCTTGTATTCCAAACAATTTAAGCTCAAGCAGTGGCTTTCAGTGCATCTTCAAAGAGGCCAATCATGTGGTATTTTCTCCGAAGTGAGCTCGCTGAATAAGACTTGGCTTGGAAACCTTGACTCTTCTATTCCTGCTACATGTGTTCCCATCAAAGTCGGTGTTTCACGATGAGTGACTCCATACTTTGACCTTTGGCCTTTTCCAGGACTTTGTTGTTGGTCCTGTACTGTTGCCATTTGATGTTCAAGATTGAACGACTCTTCTACATACCTGATCCAACATTAGCATCTGAAAGATTCTGAGCAATGATACCATGTAACCATACTCTATGGTATGGAGAAATATATGTATGTTTAATTGGAAGTTGTGATAATTCTATCATACAAAGCTTTTAATCATGTATCTTTTATTCGTTTCATTAGACTGTGGCCATACTGGGGCAATGCCTTCAAGATGTTTAGTCAAATATATCAATACCAGTGCTTATTTTTCTTGAAGCCTAGTATGTATTTTATAGGTGTCTTGCCAAGCCGTTCAATTACAGTGACATGATCACTACAAGGGTTGTCAAGTGGTAGCTAGGGGACAAACACACACTGGTAAATGGATATCTTCTTTCAATTTCCATCTACCAACTTTTTATATCTTGGTCTTGGATATATAATTTAACGAGGCTTGAGGAAATAATTATTTACATAACGCAATACGATTACTATTGCATGAGACTCGTCAATCAACGACTCTCAGTGAACTACTTACTAATTGCTTGTAGTTCGTTATAGCAATGGGTCAGTCCACTTTTAGTTCCTTGTTGAGTGGTCAGAATCGTTCCACAAAAGGAAGCGAGCTGGCAGAAACGTTAGCATGCCAGACGAAATGCTTAGCGGTATTTCGTCTGCCGCTACGTCGACTTTGCCTTTCATCCTTTCGGGGTCGATTAAATAAGTACCAGTTACGCACTGGGGTCGATATAATCGATTTAATACCTTTGTCTGTCCTTATTTGTCCCCTCTGTGTTTAGCCCCTTGTGGGCAATAAAGAAATAAGAATCCTTCCACAACACAATTCCACTGACAAGACTTTGGTCAAACTGAGGCTGTTGTAGAAGGCACTTGCTCAAGGTGAACCTGGAACCATGTGGTCAAGCAACTGTTATGAAATAACGACTCATGACAGTTGTCAGAATATGACTTTTTATCTGCGTGAATACGTTTGTGCCTTTTCAAGTGACTGACTTCCAAAAATGATTTACCACAGGTATTACAATATGGTTTTACCTTAGTATGAATACGTTTGTGATTAGTCAACTGACTATTTTGAGAGAATGATTTACCACAGATAATACAATGATAGGGCTTCTCTCATGTATGAATACGTTTGAGACTAACTAAAGTGCTATTTTCAGAAAATGATTTACCACACATATCACAGTGATGTGGTTTTCCTCCAGTATGAATATATTTGTGACTAGTCAAGAGATTATTACAAGAGAATGATTTAACGTAGCTATCACAATGATAGATTATTTCAGCAACCATATGAGTATTCAAACACAACACACAAGTGTAATGATTTCAATATCAAAATTTATTTCATGAAAACAATTGTGACTGTTTTGTCTGCTAAAGGACAGAGTTTTTTTTCTTCTTCAAATTTGATGTTATCAACATCAGTTTCACCAATATATATGTGTGTGTCACTGTTTGTGAATTACTTCACCATGGTTAACAGCAAATACAACCTGTGACAACCTTCTGTAACAAAAGACCGGCTATGCATCACAGCCACAACTTCTTATACGACAGTACCTCAACCGGCTCTGCATCGCAGCCACAACTTCTTATACGACAGTACCTCAACCTGCTCTGCAGCGCAGCCACAACTTCTTATACGACAGTACCTCAACCGGCTCTGCATTGCAGCCACAACTTCTTGATACAGCATCTCAACTATCGTGTACATCGACTACGAACTGGTATTTATCATCCTTGTGTCTGAACATTCTTCTAACATCATATTATGGACTCTTTCAATGCTCTGTACTTAACGCACACGCATACATCCATGTTTGTACACACATACACATTATGTATACATGACGCACACACAGACACACATGTTAACCTATCAATAAAGTCTTGTCTTAAACATTCTACCCGATTGTGTCTCTCTTTTCCTTCTGGCACTTATACTCATTTATCCGTTTTCATATTTTATTTGTATCGACCATCCAATGTACTAAAGGAGCCATTCTGGTTACCTCTCCTTCGCACGGTCGTTTTACACTATATATATAATATATATATATATATATATATATATTTATATTTATATTTTATATATATATATATATATATATATATATATATATATATATATGAGAAATGTGTTCGCATGGATGATGGTACGCTTGCATTAAATGAGGATGCAAAGAAAGAGGTCTGGAGATGCCACTACGATAGATTGCTTAATAAAGAGAATGAATGGGAGAAAGAGAGCCTGCCTTATGTCGACCCAATAGAGGGATCAGCTATCCGAGTTGATAGTACCAGGGTAGATAAAGCAATTAAGAGTATGAAGACCGGGAAAGCCCCCGGCCCATCAGGAATCACTGCAGAGATGCTCAAAATATCTGGCAGTGTTGGCTATAGCCTAGTCACCCGTATTACGAACCAGGTGATACACGAAGGAGTCATACCCTATGACTGGTGTAGCAGCATCATAGTCAACTGCTACAAAGGTAAAGGGGACGCTTTAGATACAAATAATTACAGAGGCATCAAGCTGTTAGATCAGGTTATGAAAGTTACAGAGAGGGTCATAGCCCAACTAATTAGGGAGCGAATCAATTTAGATGAGATGCAGTTTGGGTTCGTGCCAGGTAAAAGCACTACTGATGCCTTATTTCTAGTGAGACAGTTGCAAGAGAAATACCTAGCTAAGGATAAACCTCTGTACCTGGCTTTCGTTGACATGGAGAAAGCCTTTGACAGGGTCCCCCGATCCCTTATCTGGTGGTCAATGAGGAAACTTGGGATAGAAGAATGGTTAGTGAGAGCTGTGCGAGCCATGTACAGAGATGCTGCCAGTAAGGTGAGGGTTGGAAATGAGTACAGCAATGAATTCCGGGTAGAGGTAGGGGTCCACCAAGGTTCCGTCCTCAGCCCCCTATTATTTACCATAGTCCTCCAGGCAATCACAGAGGAGTTCAAGACAGGTTGCCCCTGGGAGCTCCTCTATGCTGATGACCTTGCCCTAATTGCGGAGTCACTATCAGAACTAGAGGAGAAGTTTCAGGTGTGGAAGCAAGGTCTAGAATTGAAGGGCCTTAGAGTCAACCTAGCTAAAACCAAAATCCTAATAAGTAGGAAGGTAGATAAAACACAAACCCCTTCAGGTAGATGGCCCTGCTCAGTATGTAGAAAAGGAGTAGGTAGTAACTCTATAAGATGTACCCGGTGCAAGCTATGGACACATAAGAGGTGCAGCAACATCAAAGGCAGGTTAACTAGCAAGTTAGTTTTTGTTTGTGGCAGATGTTCGGGTGCAATAAAGACTGCAAACAAACAGGAAACAACTTCTATCTCATTCCAGGGTGAAAAACTAGAGGTAGTCGATAGCTTCCGCTATCTGGGCGACCAAGTTAGTAGTGGGGGTGGGTGCGCTGAAAGTGTAGCTGCTAGAATAAGAATAGCCTGGGCAAAGTTTAGAGAGCTCTTACCCCTGCTGGCGACAAAGGGACTCTCACTCAGAGTAAAAGGCAGACTGTATGACGCATGCGTACGAACAACCATGCTACATGGCAGTGAAACATGGGCTGTAACTGCTGAGGACATACGTAAGCTCGCAAGGAATGAAGCCAGTATGCTCCGTTGGATGTGTAATGTCAATGTGAATACCCGTCAGAGTGTAAGTATCTTGAGAGAAAAGCTGAACATTAGAAGCATCAGTTGTGGCGTGCAAGAGAGACGATTGCGCTGGTATGGACATGTGGTGAGAATGGAGGAGGATAGCTGCGTGAAAAAGTGCCACACCCTAACAGTTGAGGGAACCCGTGGAAGAGGTAGGCCCAGGAAGACCTGGGCTGAGGTGGTGAGGCAAGACCTTCGTACATTGGGCCTCACCGAGGCGATGACTACGGACCGAGACCTTTGGAAATGGGCTGTGCGTGAGAAGACCCGGCAAGCCAAGTAAGATCGTTGCCAGTGCCCCTGGACTGGTTCTTGTGCGGTTGGCACATGAGATGCACCATTTTGAGCGTGGCCGTTGCCAGTACCGCCTGACTGGCTCCTGTAGGATTTTCGAGCGAGATCGTTGCCAGTGCCCCTGGACTGGCTTGTGCGGGTGGCACATAAAAGACACCATTTCGAGCGTGGCCGTTTTCGTGCGGGTGACACGTAAAAGCACCCACTACACTCTCTGAGTGGTTGGCGTTAGGAAGGGCATCCAGCTGTAGAAACTCTGCCAAATCAGACTGGAGCCTGGTGTTGCCATCCGGTTTCACCAGTCCTCAGTCAAATCGTCCAACCCATGCTAGCATGGAAAGCGGACGTTAAACGATGATGATGATGATGATGATATATATATTGTAGAAACGGTCGTAGAGTATTACGATAATAACGTAATATTTGAAAAAAAACTTGAAGGTAAAGTTGACAGAATGAGAAAAAAAGCTGGAACGAAATCATCCCGCCAGTAGAACCATCTATTGGAGAATTAAAGAAATACAACCATATAAGGGGAGATAACTTTTACAACACTAAATGCAAGGTGCAAGGAAATATTTAAAGAAGGTGATTAATAATCGATCACCGATTTTTGTTTATGTCTGAATACGGTAAGTTGACAAAGATCTCCTTAAAGGCTATAATAATGATACTAATGAATAATAACGTAAATAATAGAATTATGTGAACCTTTTGGTGTTAAAGTAATTTCGAAGGGAAAACGTAACAACATTAGGAAAATATATTTCCTCGTCTTAAATAACTTGGAAAATGAAATGTTGATCTGATGTTTAGGAAAATATGATCGGCTGTTACATGTTATATAAAGGAAATTAATAGGCAAAATGAGATGCTGTCCTGTTAATTGTTGCTGTTGTTGGCACTCCGTCGTTTACGACGTCGAGTGTTCCAGTTGATCCGATCAACGGAACAGCCTGCTCGTGAAATTAACGTGCAAATGCTGAGCACTCCACAGACACGTGGGCATAACTACAGGGTTTTACCCTACAGACTTTGGGAGGTCATAACTTTAAGAAAAATGAATATTTTTTAATGAAATGTTCTATGCGTATAGTATTTACTATGTAGAATCCGAATATACAAAAATTTCTGGTGAAAGTGTTTTGGAATGAGGGTGGGGGACATTTTCGGAAATTCCAACAGAGTCCAATTAAATTCTTCTTAACTTCCAGGAAAATAAATATTTTTTCGTGAAATTTTCTACAAATATACCCTGATGTATGTACATTTCGAGCATGTAGGAATTTTGAAGGAAACAACTGCAGGTTATTTTTGAGAAGCGTTCCCCACTCGGTGGTGTTTCGGAGCAAGTCGTCCATAATTGTTTCATTTTTCTCTATTATGTGCATCCGTAGATTTGTAATGAAGTAATACGCTGCTTCTGTTCTCTTCTACTTCTCTACTAGAAACGTTTACTTTGGAATTTACTTCTATTGAGAAAAAAAAAAAAATCGCGTGCATGTTATTTTTAACGAAAGTTTTCTTATGACGGCTTCTCTTCACTGTCTAGAAATCTCGTGTACCCATAACGTAGTTCTCGGGGATATTCAGCGTAACACAGAGTGTGACAAGAAAGTGTGAGAGAAAGTTGTGGTGGAAGAGTACAGCAGGGTTCGCCACCATCCCCTGCCGGAGCCTCTTGGAGCTTCATGTGTATTCGCTCAATAAACACTCACAGCGCCCGGTCTGGGAATCGAAACTGCGATCCTATGACCGTGACTCCGCTGCCCTAACCACTGGGCCATTGCGCCTCCACACCAGTAAATAATAGGGTCATGTGAACCCTTCAAAGTTACAGTATTCATGTAGAAGTGAAAACACTTAGAAAGATTGAGAAAATATGCACCATCGTCTTGATTTTTCTGAAAGGTATAGGAAAACAAATTTAGGGTGTAACACACTTCTGTAGGCATGCCTGTCTTTCAACGCCTCGATGATATCCGACCCATGCAAGCATAGACATTAAATAGATGACTGTTAATTTCGTAATATTCGCGACGATGAATTACTATATTGTTTCCCAATCCTTCTTATCTTACTACTTCTTTTCCTCTTTCAGAATATCACATCATGTTGACACACAAGAAATTTCTACGTTCGAATGTGCCTTTGACATTTTTATCAACTTTCATCACCTAAAGGAAGACGATATATTTATAAGGAGCATTCATCAATATAAGTAAACTCTATGACGAACGATAGCAAAATATTTTTCTTCTCTTCAATGTCTGGGATGTAGAGAAGGTAATTGCTTTAGAAGCTTGAATAACTTTAACGAAGGAATTGACAGTATTCATCTCCTGGATTAGATATTATGTTAGATCACAAATGAGAGAAACATAGCATTAAATTATTCCCTGAAAATAGTGACTCAACTGTACATGAACATATTCATAGCAAGAATATTGTGATTTGTATGACAAACTATTCTCTCATAATGAATCATTTAACTAAACGAAAAAACCCTGACACAGGAGAGAAACCATATCATTGTGATATTTGTGGTAAATCATTCTCTCAAAGTAGTCACTTGACTAGTCACATACGTACACATACAGGAGAGAAGCCATATCATTGCAATATGTGTGGTAAATCATTCTCTCGTAATAGTCTCTTGACTAATCATAAACGAATTCATACTGGGGAAAAACCATATCATTGTGACATCTGTGGTAAACCATTTTCTGCAAATAACAATTTATCTCAACACAAGCGCATTCATACAGGAGAGGAACCATATCATTGTGATATTTGTGGTAAATCATTCTCTCATAGGAGTAACTTAACTGAACACAAGCGTAAGCATACAGGAGAGAAGCGATATCGTTGTAATATCTGTGGTACATCATTTTCTCTAAACAGTGTTTTAACTAGTCATAAACGTATTCATACAGGAGAGAAGCCATATCGTTGTGATATTTGTGGTAAATCTTTTTCTGAAAATAGCACTTTAACTACTCACAAACGTATTCATACAGGAGAGAAACCATATCATTGTGATATCTGTGGTAAATCATTCCCTACAGCTGGTAACATGAAAAGCCACACCCGTATTCATACAGGTGTGAAGCAATATCAATGTGATATCTGTGGTACATCATTTTCCCTAAGTAGTGCTTTAGCTAATCACAAATGTATTCATACAAGAGTGAAGCCATATCACTGTCATATCTGTGGTAAATCATTTTCTAAAAATTGTGTTTTATCTTGTCACAATCGTATTCATACAGGGGAGAAGCCATATCACTGTATTATCTGTGGTAAATCATTCTCTCAAATGAGTTCCTTAACTACACACAAATCAACACATACAGGAGAGAAGCCATATCACTGTGATATCTGTAGTAAATCATTCTCTTCCAGTAGTCACTTGACTACTCACAAACGCATTCATACAGGAGAGAAACCATATAACTGTGATATCTGTGGTAAATCATTCTCTCAAAGTGGTCACTTGACTACTCATGTACGTACACATACAGGAGAGAAAGCCTATCACTGTGATATCTGTAGTATATCATTCTCTTCCAGTAATCACTTGACTACTCACAAACACATTCATACAGGAGAGAAACCATTCTAACTGTGATGTCTGTGGTAAATCATTCTCTTGTAATAGATACTTGATTAATCACAATTGTATTCATACAGGAGAGAAGACATATCACTGTATTATGTGTGGCAAATCATTCTCTCAAATAAATGCCTTGACTAGACACAAACAGACACATATAAGAGAAAAGCCATAATTTTGAAATACCTTATACATACATATATACATACATACAGATCTCTTCGTACATATATACATATGCACACACACACACGAACAAATATACAAGTATAAGTATATATGAACACATGTAAAACAGATACATCCGCTTAATGTCAAAGTAGCTAGAACTTTATTCTTTCTTTCATAACATTGGTGAAAATTTGATAAAAATGTTAAATGTTTGGAAGAATTTTAGACGGAGGTAATCGGACCGAGAAAATAATTGGAGCGAATCCAGCCTGTGAGTAAGAGCCATCTTGGGGAGAATCGGGGAAATAGATTGGTTTAAAGGGGAATAACTTATACAGCAGGGGAAAATTTTAAAACGAATGGTGATTTAATATCGGGCACTGCACTCCGTCGCTTACGACGTCGAGGTATCCAGTTGATCCGATCAACGGAACAACCTGCTCGTGAAATTAACGTGTAAGTGGCTGAGCACTCCACAGACACGTGTACCCTTAACGTAGTTTTTCGGGGATATTCAGCGTGACACAGTGTGACAAGGCTGACCCTTTGAATTACAGGCACAACAGAAACAGGAAGTAAGAGTGAGAGAAAGTTGTGGTGGAAGAGTACAGCAGGGTTCGCCACCATCCCCTGCCGGAGCCTCGTGGGTCACTGGTGCATAAGAATACGGTAAGTTGACAAAGATTTATTTTAAGGCTGTAATGATAAAAAGATGAATGATAATAAAGTAATTTCCTATTTGATGTTCGTAAAATCATTGTGATCCAACAAGTTTATTTTAATAAAACACTTCATTATTTATAAGTCGAACACACTACGAGCGAATGAAGGAATGAGTTATTTTGAATAGAGCTTCGCCCTGGACACATTTGAGAATTGTTCAACAATCCACGGCGAGCACACCAAACAATACAAGTAGGTGAATGTGAGAAAGATCGAACCAGTATCGTAATTGTATGGCTTTCATTGATTACCTGCTGACCTGTAAGTATTTCGTTGGAATTCACAATAAAACGGGGAGCTGCAGGCTGTCTCCGCAAGACATACTAATCGAAATGAAATGAAATTTAAACTAAAACAAATTCGATTTTACGAACATCAAATAGGAAATGACCAATAATAATAATGTTGAATGGAAAAATCTGTTGCCTTGTCTTTGACAATTACTTCCAAATTGAAAAGTTGAAAGCCTATTTTTGATGTTACACGTGACGTACATCAATTTAAATAGTTTGTGTTAATATACAGTGGCGTAATTGATAAGTAAAATGAGAAGAAAGCCAGTGAAAAAATACACTAATTGGTTGATATACAGTTTAAGACCTGGTTACGAGATCTTAAAAAAAACCCAGCCTGCTAGGGGTAAAACATTTGTAGAAAACGAATATGACAACAAAAATTTAAGCAAATATACATATACATACCTTCGACTTGGTTGGTAATTATTTGACGGCAATGATTCGAGAGAGGAAGGTATAACTTGGCTGCCTCCGTGAAGAACTTGTGCCATAGACTTTCTTCATGTTGAGAAGTTATAAATAAATATCTTGCAAGATATTGTTGCAGATATTTTGATCGAATTCCTGGATTTTTGATTGATTCTTTTATGTCTCTCCAAAGTCATTTTCCGCACAAATTTCTTCATAAGCGTAATATATGCTGTTTGAAAGGTGCTTCTGTTAAATTTCATTGAAAGACATCCATTTTCCTGATAGCTATGAAGGGGGAGGAAAAAAAAAACGGATCGTGTAAGTTTTACGAAATCCTCTCCCCCACCCCTTCGGAAAACATTTTCCCCAGAAATTTCTTTATAATCGTAATCTGTGCTATTTGAACGATATTTCTACAAAATTTCATCAATATATATCCATTTTCCTGAAAGTTATGAGGGAAAAATCGGATCTTGTGAATTTTCCGAAAGTCCTCTCCGCCCCACCCCCCGTTCGTTTGCGGAAATTTTTGTTTTCATATTCGTTTTCTACACATTTGTTTTTACACCTAGTTACCTGTTTTCGTTTTGTTTCTTTTCGTGATCAGGTCTTGAACAGTATATTAACTAATTAATTAACGTCCTGTTGTTTATCAGGGACTGACTCAATGTTTGCACATGAATACAGTAAGTTGTCAAATATTTCCTTTTAGGCAGTAATAGGAACCCTAGGTATAAGGGCAGCAATTTGAGGGAGAGGGATAATTGATTACATCGACCACAGTATTCACCTGGTACTTCTATTGTCGACCCCAAAAGGATGAAAGGCAAAGTTGATGTTATTAAATAAACCTTTTTGCGGAAATCGGTTTTAAGCACCCCACCTCTTGGGATTTAGGCACAAGGCCTGAATATTGGTGGGAGGGCAGAAATCGATTCCATGGACCCCAGTGCTCTACTGCTTCATGTTTGATTTACCTCGAAAGGTAAATAAAAGTCAACCCCAGTGGAATTCGTACTTTGAAAATAAAGATGTACAGAGCGCTACCCATGGACTCACAATACATGAACTGTAGAGAGGACGGACTTCTGGTTACAATACATGAACTGTAGACAGGATGGACTTCTGGTTAGGTAGGGGAGGAGTCTGGAGACTTAAATGGCCGATCGTACTCTCAGAGGCCCTTCCAGTGTAACTGATTGAAGCGAAATAAACAATACATTGACACACTCTTGTTCCAGATTATTTTTATATATAGCATAACAAAGCTATAGACGAAGAAAATACGGCATGCTAATGACTTTGCCCTGAATAATAGGATTATTGAACCCTTCCAAGTTATAGTAATCACATAGAATGGAAGACACATAAAAACTTTGAGAAAATATGGTTCTTTGTCTTAGATGTATCAAGCATTGCTTTTTCTGAAAGATATGAGACAACTTTAGAGTGTAGCACACTTGTTTGGGTATGCCAGTCTTTCAACACCTCAATGGATTCTGACCCATGTAAGCATAGGCATTAAATGGATGACAGTTGATGCTGTAATATTTGCAATGTTGAATTGCTATGTCATTTATCTTATACTCTTTATCTTACTTTTTCTTTTCCTTTTTCAGAATATCACATCCTGTTGACATCAGAGAAATTTCTTCATTCAGATGTGCCTTTGATATTTTTATAAAATTCCATCAACAAAAGGAGGAAGATATATTTATAAGGAGCATTCATCAATACATCAACCACTTTATATAAATAATATACATGACAAACAACAGCGAATTATTTTTCTCGTCTTCACTGTCTGGAATTTAGAGGAGGTGATTGCTTTACAAGCTTGGATAACTTTACGAAGGAGTTCACAGTTTTCACCTGCTAATTTAGATGAGAGAATCATAGTATTAAATTATTCCCTGAAAATAGTAACTCAACTGAACACAAACATATTCATAGAAATGAATAAAATATCTTTGTGATATGAAAGACAAATTATTCTCTCATAATGGATACTTTAACTGAGCCAAAAAACCTTGATACAGAAGAGGAACCATATTCCTGTGATATCTGTGGTAAATCATTCTCTGGAAAAAGTTACTTGACTATTCACAAACGTACACATACAGGAGAGAAGCCATATCATTGTGATATCTGTGGTAAATCATTCTCTTGTAGTAGTCACTTGTGTAGACATAAACGCATTCATACTGGGGAAAAAACATATCACTGTGATTTCTGTGGTAAATCGTTTTCTGAAAATAGTACTTTAACTAGACACAAAAGTATTCATACAGGTGAGAAGCCATATCCTTGTAATATCTGTGGTCAGTTATTCTCTCAAAGTAATTACTTGACTATTCACAGACGTATTCATACTGGAGAAAAACCATATCACTGTAATATCTGTGGTAAATCATTTTCTCAAAATAACACTGTAACTAGTCACAAACGGACACATACAGGAGAAAAGCCATATCATTGTGATGTCTGTGGTAAATCATTCATGGAAAACGGTCACTTGACTAAACATAAACTGATTCACACAAGACAGAAACCATATCAGTGTGATATCTGTGGTAAATCATTTTCTCAAAATGGTCACTTGACTGGCCACAGACGTATTCATACTGGAGAAAAACCATATCACTGTGATATATGTGATAAATCATTTTCTGAGAACAGCGCTTTAACTAAACACAAAAGTATTCATGCAGGTGAGAAGCCCTATCATTGCAATACCTGTGGTAGATCATTCTCTTGTAATAGTCAATTAACTAGTCACAGACGCATTCATACTGGGGAAAAGCCATATCATTGTGATATCTGTGGTGAATCATTTTCTGAAAATAGCACTTTAACTAGACACAAACGTATTCATACTGGAGAGAAGCCATATCATTGTGATATCTGTGGTAAATCATTCTCCCGAAGTAGTTACTTGACTAGTCACAGACGTACTCATACTGGAGAAAAACCATATCACTGTGATATCTGTGGTAAATCGTTTTCTCAAAATAACACTGTAACTAGTCACAAACGGACACATACAGGAGAAAAGCCATATCATTGTGATGTCTGTGGTAAATCATTCATGGAAAATGGTCACTTGACTAAACACAAACTTACACATACAAGAGAGAAGCCATATCATTGTGATATCTGTGGTAAATCATTTTCTCAAAATGGTCACTTGACTGGCCACAGACGTATTCATACTGGAGAAAAACCATATCACTGTGATATATGTGACAAATCATTTTCTGAGAACAGTGCCTTAACTAAACACAAATGTATTCATGCAGGTGAGAAGCCATATCATTGTAATATCTGTGGCAATTCATTCTCCACAAATAGTCAGTTGAAAAGTCACAGACTTATTCATACTGGTGAAAAACCATATTACTGTGATGTCTGTGACAAATCATTTTCTAAAAATAGTACTTTCACTAAACACAAAAGTATTCATACAGGTGAGAAGCCCTATCATTGCAATACCTGTGGTAAATCATTCTCTTGTAATAGTCAATTAACTAGTCACAGACGTGTTCATACTGGAGAAAAACCATATCACTGTGATATTTGTGGTAAATCATTTTCTTACAATAATTGTTTAACTAGTCACAAACGTATTCATACAGGAGAGAAGCCATATCATTGTGATATCTGTGGTAAATTATTCTCTGAAAGTAGTTACTTGACTATTCACAGACGTGTTCACACTGGGGAAAGACCATATCACTGTGATATTTGTGGTAAATCATTTTCTTACAATAACAATTTAACTAGTCACGAGCGTATTCATACTGGAGAGAAGCCATATTCCTGTGATATCTGTGGTAAATCATTCTTTCAAAAAGGCCAGTTAAGTACACATGTGAGTACTCACACATAAGTGTTTGTGTAACTGTGTCAAAATTAATTACAAGACAACAATTAGGACTATGTTTTCTGCTAAAAGATTTTTTATCTCTTCAAATTTGACATTGTCAACTTCAATTTCATCAATGTCAATATGAAATTCATGAATATTAACTTCAATATTATGTATAGATGGAAATATATTGACACAACAAGGACTTTGATTTCTGAAGATGGTCATGCTGGATTTTTGAAGAATTTATGAGAGAATAAAGGAATAGGAATAATGAATAAAAAGTTAAATTGACATTGATTTTGTTAGCGTCGTGTTTTCATCATCAGCATCCTTTAGTAGAAATTTTTTTATATGCAAGAGTGGGACAGTGTGACATGAGATGGCAAGCCATGTTGCTGCACTAGGTTCCAGTCTGATTTGTTTGCATTTCTGTGGATGTATTCTAGTGCTAACCAGTTCACAGGTCATGCTGTGTGCTGTGTATATATATGTGTGTATGCAAACACATATACACACACATGAGGTATGGACATAGATGTATGAATATATGCATATACTCTTTTACTTGTTTCAGTCATTTGACTGCGGCCATACTGCAGCACCGCCTTTAGTCGAGCAAATCAACCCCAGGACTTATTCATTGTAAGCCTAGTACTTATTCTATCAGTCTCTTTCGCCGAACCGCTAAGTTACGGAGACGTAAACACACCAGCATCGGTTGTCAAGCGATGTTGGGGGCACAAGTAAAAGAGTATACGTGCAGAAATACTGAGCATGGCTCGGGTTAAAAAGAATATTGAAATTTAAAAACACCATCTAGATGACGCAGGTCTCAACTGCAAGAAGCTGAGATACAAACTTTCTACATTAATAACTCCTCCAACTGATGCTGGTATGGAACATAGATGTTAAGTGAAACGTTAAAAGTAAGTTTCCAACTCATATATATATATATATATATATATAAACAAATAGTAAATGAGTATATGCATATATACGTACAGGTATGTGCATACCGACATCCACCTGTATGTATTGCAAACAAAACGTAGACGATATATATAATCCAAAACACGTTTTGAGTGGTTTATTTCGTAACCAAAAAAACAGGTGCAGATTATAAACAATGAAAGGCCAATTTTAGTGACTCATTTGACAGAGGTAGTAGAGAGCCAATAAACCTGACTTTGGATCTTCAAAGTTTACATGAATCCTTGCTAAGTTAATTCTCTTGTGGCTCCATATGATTTCATCTGTAGTGCAGTATTGTATTGTCTAATTTTGTTTTGGAAGTGCTTGGAATCTTGGTCAGTTAACAACTATTTCTTCAGTGGCTCTGGAGGTTGGAGGATTGCAAGGAGTTTAACCATTCCACTACTGCAGCACAGTGCAGGGGTCTCTCCAGGCCACTTCTTTGCTTTATAATGCATGCACTCAGTTGTCATTGCACCAATAGAAACTCTATTGTCAACTGCTGGATCATAATTGAAAGTTGCTTCTCTGCAGTGGAGATCCTATTCCTTACCAGCGGTGCATACCTCTGTTCATCATTTTGAGATGCTCTGGTTTTTGTAGTGCACAGTCTGTTCGATTCTTGGTATGCTTCCCTTTCTGCAGCTGTCTCTCTTTCCCTGGACAGAGACATTCTTTTGTCTGATCTTGACATTGAATGCAAATTTGACACTTTCCTTCTAGGCAGGGTGTAGAAGTTAGTAAACGGTGAAAATAACTGGGTAACGGAAATTATATTTCTTAATACGGGCAGAAAGTAAATAAGAAATTTTTACGGAAAATAAAGAATCGTAATAGGTTGAAGCGAAATTTGCAAGTGAACCCAAGAGCCAGTATTGAAAGAACCAGATACAGAGATATAGAAAAATAGAGAGATAGAGATGACGCTAATGCTAGAAAACCAGAAGTAAATATTTTTAAAATCTTTCAAAGGCATGAAACTAATATTAAAATTTTTTTATGACCAATGTGTGTAAGGAAGACAATCAATTTCTGGAAGTTACTCACAAATTGTTACCTCCCTTCTCCATCTAACCCTGGGGACCGAAAATACCAGTTCCTGTATAAATCCCATTCTGTGTGTGTAAAGGATTATAACAGCCGTATTTTTCAACTCATTGCGCTGAAATTTTACACATAGGTAAAAAACGTCACAGTGGGTGTACCAGTTAAATTTCATGAAAGAACATGTGATTTATTAAATGAATCCCTTTCTGTGTGTGTGTGTGTGTAAAAGAGAATAATCTACCATATAAATCCTGTTCTGTCTGTATGTGTGTGTGTAAAAAATCATAATGGCTGCTTTTCAACTGATTTTTTTCCAAACTGGGAACATACATTTCTTACGTGCCAGGAATTGTTTTAGACTCTTAAATATTCCACATAATAGATATACTGTGGACAGCATGTATAAGTATACTCTTGTATGACCTTATGTATACTTTGTGCAGTTGGTCTATTCTTGTGAATGTACGCGTAACTGGAAGGACAAATCCGTAGTTCCGTACACACTGTTAGTGCACATGTATGGAATCCCCAATTCTACATTGTTATTAAAATACCTCGATTCTATCAGATTCTGAAATTGGTATACACTAATTTTAGTAATCAGACTGACATTGTGTTCACAAACACACACACATCAAATTAAATACAAAACCGAATGAGCTGCAACTAGTTTCATGCTATTATGATACTTGAACAGGTATATTTATAAAATAATCCATGTATCTTAAGGGCATAGAGCCAAAGAATGAAAGCCAAATCTAAGAGGAATCAGGTGCAGCACTTTGGCTTGTCAGCTCATTTCACACTTTCCCCCTCGCGTCTGCAAAGAAAATGGATGTTAAAGTACGTTGATTATGCTGATGAAAACACAACAAAGACAAAATCAATGTTACTGAGAATTTTTATTTAGTATTCTCATTTCTTTATTCTCTTATAACAAATTCCTCAAAAGTCCAGCACAATCTTTGTCACAAATCAAATTCATCACTGTTTTCATATATATTTAGACACCTACATGATACTGAGGTTCATATTCATGAATTTCATATTGACATTGATGAAATTGAAGTTGATAACATGAAGTTTGAAAAGGAATAAACCCTGTCTTTTAGCAGACAAAATATTCATAATTGTTGTCCTGTTGTAATAAATTTTGATAGTGATCCTGTTACAGTTGTGTATGAATACTCACATGTGTACGTAAGAGGCCATTTTGAAAGAATGATTCACTACAGATATCACAATGTTATGGCTTCTCTCCAGTGTGAATATATTTGTGTCTACTTAAACTGCTAAAGTCTGCAAATGATTTACTACAGATATTACAATGGTATGGCTTCTCTCCTGTATGTGTACGTTTATGTGTAGTCAAGGCACTACTTCGAGAAAATGATTTGCCACAGATATCACACAGATATGGTTTTTCCCCAATATGAATACGTTTGTGACGACTTAATGTGCTTTTTTCAGAAAATGATTTACCACAGATATCACACTGATATGGTTTTTCCCCAGTATGAATACGTATGTGAATAGTCAAATTACTATTTTGGGAAAATGATTCACCACAGATATTACAATGATATGGCTTCTCTCCTGTATGAATACGTTTGTGACAAGTTAAGGAGCCATTTTGAGAAAATGACTTACCACAAATATCACACTGATATGGTTTTTCCCCAGTATGAATAAGTTTGTGATGAGTCAAGTTACTCTTTCTAGAGAATGATTCACCACAGATATTACAATGATATGGTTTCTCTCCTGTATGTGTACGTTTGTGTTCAGTCATGTTACAGCTTACAGAGAATGATGTACCACAGATATCACAATAAAATGGCTTCTCACCTGTATGACTACGTCTGTGACTAGTCAAGTGACTATTTCCAGAGAATGATTTACCACAAATGTCACAATATGGCTTCTCTCCAGTATGAATACGTTTGTATTTTGTCACATCACCACTTCCAGAAAATGATTTACCATAAATATTACAATAAAATGGCTTCTCACCTGTATGAGTACGTTTGTGTATACATAGGTCACCATTTCGAGAAAATGATTTACCACAGATATCACACTGGTATGATTTTTTCCCAGTATGAATACGTCTGTGACTAGTCAAGTGATTACTTCCAGAGAATGATTTACCACAAATGTCACAACGATATGGTTTCTCTCCACTATGAATACGTTTGTGACTGGTTAAACAACGATTTTCAGAAAATGATTTACCACAGATATCACAGGAATATGGTTTCTCTCTTGTATCAAGGTTTTTTTAGTTTTGTTAAATTATTTATTATGAGAGAATAATTTGTCATACATATTACAATGATAGTGTGTTTTTAATTTTTATGAAAGTTTGTGTCCAGTTGTGTCACTATTTTCAGAGAATAATTTAAAGTTGTTTTTCATCGGTGATCTTAATATCCAAAACAGATGTAAAATGTTAACTTTTCTATGATGTTACCCAATCTCAATTAACCTGTAAATTGATCATCTCCTGTACATTCCAGACACTGAAAACAAAAGAATATTGCTGTTAAATACAATATTTTCCCATTGTTTATCAAAGATTTTATCTATATAAAGAGATTGATGTATTGATGAGTGGCACCTTGGGCAAGTGTCTTCTACTATAGCCTCGGGCCGTCCAAAGCCTTGTGAGTGGATTTGGTAGTCGGAAACTGAAAGAAGCCCGTATATATATATATATATATATATATATGTGTGTGTGTGTGTGTATGTTTGCGTTTCTGTGTTCGTCCCCTCAACATCGCTTGACAACCGATGCTGGTGTCTTTACGTCCCCGTAACTTAGCGGTTCGGCAAAAGAGACCGATAGAATAAGTACCAGCCTTACAAAGAATAAGTCCTGGGGTCGATTTGCTCGGCTAAAGGCGGTGCTCCAGCATGACCGCAGTCAAATGACTGAAACAAGTAAAAGAGTATATATAATAATAATACAAATAATATGTGAGTATATGCATATATACGTACATGTATGTACATACCTACTTCTACATGTATATATAGATGCATATCTGGGTACAGGACGTCACCAAAAAACGTGGACAAAATGAAAAACAAATATAAACAAAGCATGGAAAACAAACTTTTTTCTGACAACGGTAGGAACACAAAGGAAAACAGATAGGCCACATAGAGAACATTTCCTTCATCAGCTACCCCTATTCTTTATATATATAATGTCGACTTCGGCGGAAAGAGCGGCTTCTATGTAATAGACTTCTTTCTGCCAAAATTTGAAACCATCATCATTACTAGTATTGTTGTTGTTAGCACTCGGTCGCTTACGACGACGAGGGTTCCAGTTGATCCGATCAACGGAACAGCCTGCTCGTGAAATTAACGTGCAAGCGGCTGAGCACTTAACAGACACGTGTACCCTTAACGTAGTTCTCGGGGATATTCAGTGTGACAAGGCCGACCCTTTGAATTACAGGCACACCAGAAACAGGAAGTAAGAGTGAGAGAAAGCTGTGGTGGAAGAGTACAGCAGGGTTGGCACTATCATGCTATAAGCTGTCAGAAGTGAAAGTGCTCACTGCTAGTGAAGTATCTGTCTGTCTGTCTCTCTCTCTCTCTCTCTCTATCTATCTATCTATTACTCAAAAGTTATTGGAACAAATTTGACACCTATATCCATGCGTTTGAAAACACAACACAGAGTATAAGGGTACTTCTAAAGCAGAGTGGTCCCGAACGCGCAGTCGCGCGTCCGCGCTAGCTAGTCGTGAGTAGTCGATCCTATTATTTTAAAACTTCAAACTTCATTTGTTTTCTATTTTGATAAATTCTCTCTGTTGAAAATTATATTTTTATATTTTAAATAATTTGCAATTTCAGGAAATATGTTTTTATATTAAATTTGTGTTTTCTACTCACGACTAGCCCTGCCCGGACGCGCGAACTTTCGAGTAATAGATAGATAGAGAGAGAGAGAGATAGACAGACAGACAGACATATAGCTCGCTCCGGCCAGTCATGGTATTAGCTGTCAGTAGCCAAAGAATCGACTCAAACCAGCAACAGGCAGGCAGACAGACAGACAGATACTTCACTAGCAGTGAGCACTTTCACTTCTGACAGCTAATAGCATGATAGTGCCGCGGGGTTCGCTACCATCCCCTGCCGGGGCCTCGTGGGGCTTTTTAGGTGTTTTCGCTCAATAAACACTCTTTTATATCACACGTAACTGTGGCTCATAGGTTTTCGTAAGCAACACATCAACATTTCGGTTTGAAATTTATTATTTAAGACACGGAAATATATTTTCCTAAAGTTGTTATGTTTTCGCTTCGTAATAATTAAGTTAACATCGAGAGGTTCACATAATTCTATTATTTACATTACCGTTATTAGCAACATTACAGCCTTAAAGTAAATCTTTGTCAACTTACCGCGGTAGAGATGGACTATATGTAATATGAACCTCCCCCCCCCCCCTTATTTATTAATTCTTTTTACGGAATCCCACGTTTTAGGCTATGGAGATTCCGATTCTGAAAAAAAATTTTTTGAAAAATTTCAACCCCCCCCCCCACCAAGCAGGCTATTTACATGCTAGAAATAACAGCCAAATCTCACAAAACTAGTGTTAGGGTTAGGGTCAGGGTTAGGGTTAGGGTTTGAGTTAGGGTCAGGTTTACCATGTGGATCTATATAAAACCGGGGGGGGGGGTCGAAATTTTGAAATTGAGATTTTTGAAAAAAATTTTCCAGAATCGGATTCTCCATGGTCTGAAACATAGGATTCCGTAAAAAAAACAAAATTTAAAAGGGGTTGTATACCCAGATTACATATATTCCATCTCCACCCTTACCGCGTTCAGACATAAACAACGAGCCAATGATCTGTAATTAATCAACCTAATTAATAATTTTCCATTCATATGACTGTATTTCTTTAATTCTTCAATAGATGGCTTTATTGACGATTTCATTTCGTTCAAGTATTTTTCTTTGTTCCATTCTGTCAACAACTTCACCTTCAAGGGTTTTTCAAATTTCCACCAGATTATTTTAACAAGGTGTACTCATGTATTCTCCTGTATGACCGTTTCCAGTATACGACTCGACGCCCGTAAGAAGGAATCCGTCTTCGATGTGTGACCACTTGACGAGCTATCACGCCGTCACACTTCCGGCCCCGTTTTTGACGTCATAACCTCTCCTTTCCGAACACTGTCCTACAAACTGATCTAAAGCACTCTGCTTGTCTATTTCGTTTCGTAATCGTCCATCGTGTCAGAAGCGGGACACGTTTCCTTTGAGATTTCTCTTCAGGTCATCCATTCATTTCCCCTTCGTCATCGAACACGTGATGCTTCATTCCCTCCACTGATACATTATTCGGAGTAGTGGTCGCAATCACCCTTCCCCTTTCCCCACTGTAGAACTTTCTTAAGCTTTACATAAAAATAATCAGGAGAAAAAGTGCGTTGTTTATTTCTTTTCAATCAACTACACACTGAGTAGACAAATACCATTGGCCAACTAAATCAGGGGTCTCAACCATTTCTTTCCTATGGACACCTGATTAGTATTCTATTCTGGTGGACACCCATAGTCATTCGATGTTTAAAAAGTAGTTTCATGCATACTTTCAAAATTCCTATTTAGCTTTTCACAAATCAGCAGATGCAGTTTCCCTAAAATGTGTAAAATGTTAGAGAAAGAAGCCTGTTTCTTGCAATACATAACATCTAAAGCAAAATTTTTTCGAATTCCCTTTTAAATACAATTATGGTTTTCCATAATATTTTGTTGCGTAATCCCCCTAAATCTTATATGGGATCCAGAGGGGCTGTGTGGACCTGAATTGAGAACCACTGATATAAATTGTCAGATCCTTTCTCCTACCTAACCGGATGGCCCTTCTCTGCAGACCAACTGAATAGCTAGCCCACAGCGACATTTCTGTGAGCAGTTCGTCTGTTATCAGTACTTGGGAATGCTCCAAGCATGCATTCCGAGGCTTCACCGAACTTTGTATGACCTACACACACACATCAAATTAAATGCATAACTGAAAGAGCTACCACTTGTTTAATACTGTTACGTTACTTGAAAAGGCATATTTTTAAGATACGCCTTTTCAAGGCATATCTTAAGAGCGTACAGCCAAAGAAACCAAGTCAAATCTGACTGGAATCTGGAGCAGCATTCTGGCTTGTCAGCTCATGTCACACTTTTCCACCCAAGCCTGCAAAGAAAATGGGTGTTAAAGGATGATGATGAAAACACAACAAAGACAAAATCAATGTCGCTTAGATCTTTTATTCATTATTCCTGTATTCTCTCATAACAAACTCCTCAAAAATCCAGCACAATCCTCTTCATTTATATATATATATATATATACATGATATTGAAGTTGATATTTATTAATTTCATACATTGATAACATGAAGCTTGTAGAGGAATAAAGCCTGTTTTTCAGCAGACAAAATATTCATAATTGTGGTTCTGTTGTAATAAATTTTGATATTGACTTGGTCAGACTTGTGTATGAATGCTAACATGTGTGTTTAAAAGGCCTTTTCGTAAGAATGATTCACCACAGATATCACACTGATAGGGTTTTTCACCAGTATGAATACGTTCATGACTAGTCAAATGACTATTTCTAGAGAATAATTTACCACAGATATTACAACGATATGGCTTCTCTCCTGTGTGAATACGTTTGTGATTATTTAAATTACTGTTGTGTGAAAATGATTTACCACAAATATCACACCGATATGGTTTTTCATCAGTATGAATACGTTTGTGACTAATCAAATAGCTATTTGTAGAGAATGATTTACCGCAGATATTACAATGATATGGCTTCTCTCCTGTATGAATACGTTTGTGACAAGTTAAAGTGCTACTTTCAGAAAATGATTTACCACAGATATCACAATGATATGGCTTCTCTCCTGTATGTGTACGTTTGTGTTTAGTCAAGTCACCATTTCGAGAAAATTGCTTACCACAGATATTACAATAAAATGGATTCTCACCTGTGTGAGTACTTTTGTGTTTAGGTAAGTTATCACTTCGAGAAAATGATTTGTATGGTTTTTCCCCAGTATGAATATATTTGTGACGAGTTAAAGTGCTATTCTCAGAAAATGATTTACCACAGATATCACAATGATATGGTTTTTCCCCAGTATGAATACGTATGTGAATAGTCAAGTAACTCTTTCTAGAGAATGAGTTACCACAGATATTACAATGAAATGGCTTCTCTTCTGTATGTGTACATTTGTGACTAGTCAACTGACCATTTGTAGAGAATGATGTACCACAGATATCACAATGATATGGCTTCTCACCTGTATGAATACGTTTATGCCTTTTCAATTTACCACCTTCAGAAAATGATTCACCACAGATATCACACTGATATGATTTTTTCCCAGTATGAATACGTCTGTGAATAGTCAAGTGATTACTTCTAGAGAATGATTTACCACAG
Organism: Octopus bimaculoides; assembly: GCF_046866305.1. NCBI lineage: Eukaryota > Metazoa > Mollusca > Cephalopoda > Octopoda > Octopodidae > Octopus > Octopus bimaculoides. The sequence continues at coordinate 19,147,463 of NC_142956.1, forward strand.
ATATCACAATGATATGGCTTCTTTCCACTATGAATACGTTTGTGACTGGTTAAACAACGATTTTCAGAAAACGATTTATCACAGATATCACAGGAATATGGTTTCTCTCTTGAATCTGGGTCTTTTGGTTTTGTTATATTATTCATTATGAGCGAATAAATTGTCATACATATTACAATGATAGTGTTTTTACATTTGTATGAAAGTTTGTGTCCAGTTGTGTCACTGCTTACAGAGAATAATTTAATGTTATATTTCTTTCATCGGTGATCTTACTTAATATCTAAAACAGAAATGTAAACCGTTAACTTTTTTGTAAAGTAATCCAAGATTAATTAATCGGTTAATTGATAATCTCCTCTACATTCCAGACAGTGAAGATGGAAAATGTTGCTGTTAAATACAATGTGCAGAAGAAATATTTTCCCATTGTTCATCAAAGATTTTATTTATATAAACAGTATTGCAGTACGTGCCTTCCCTGAATTGATGTCAGTAAAATATCAGAGGCACATCTGAATGAAGACATTTCTTTTACATCAACATGATATGTTATTCTGAAATAGGAAAGAAACATTAAGATAAAGCGGATAGTTAAACAACAGAATAACATGGCAAATTTTTCAACATCAACACTCTCATCCACCTAATGTCTATGTAATAAATTTTGATATTGATGTGTACTTCAGTGGTGTTTTTGAAAGGTCTCACCACAGATATCACACTGATATGGGTTTTCCCCAGTATGGATACGTTTGTGACTAGTCAAGTGACTATTTCTAGAGAATGATGTTCCACAGACACTACAAAAATAGGATTTCTCTCCTGTATGTGTAAGTTTGTGTTTAAGCAGGTGACCTTTCTGAGAGAAAGATTTACAACAGACATTACAATGATATGGCTTCTCTCCTGTATGAATACGTTTGTGAATAATTAAAGCGTTATTTTCAGAAAATGATTTATCACAGATGTCACAATGATGTGGCTTCTCTCCTGTATGTGTAGTTTTGTGTTTACCCAAATCACCACGTCGAGAGAATGATTTGCCACAGATATCACAATGATATGGCTTCTCACCCGTATGAATACGTTTGTGTATTTGTAGGTGACCAGATTCAGAGAATGATTTACCACAGATATCACAGTGAAATGGTTTTTCCCCAGTATGGATACGTTTATGAATAGTCAGCTTACTATTTTCAGAAAATGATTTACCACAGATATCACATTTATGTGGTCTTTCCCCAGTATGAATACGTCTGTGCCTAATCAATTGACTGTTTCTAGAGAATGATTTACCACAGGTATCACAATGAAACGGTTTCTCTCCTGTATGTGTAGGTCTGTGCTTAGTCAAGTCACCACTCTGAGTGAATGATTTACCACAGGTATTGCAATGATATGGCTTCTCCCCTGTATGCGTACGTACGTGACGGGTCAACAGAATACTTTGAGAGAATGATTTACCACAGACATAACAATGATACGGTTTTCGTCTTGTCTGAATGCATTTCTGTTTAGTTAAGACTCTTTCTTCTGGGAATGATTTGCAACAAATCTCATGAAATGGCTTCTCTTCTGTATCAGGGATTTTTGGTTTATTTAAATTACTCATTTTGAGAGAATAATTTGTCATACATGACACAAAGACGACGTCTTTTGCATTCCAATGAATATGTTAGCATTCGATTGTGTCACTATTTTCAGAGAAAAATTTTATGTTATGCTTCTTTCATCTCTGATCTTCCATAATATCCAATATCCAAAAACAGAAGATGTAAAACTGTCAAGTCCTTTGTAAAGTTAACCAAGTTTAATTAACCTGTAAAGCAATCACTTCCTCTACATTCCAGACAGTGAAGACAAGAAATTGTTGCTGTTAATTCCATCGTCCAGAAGAAATATTTTCCAACTGTTCATCATAGATTTTACTTATATAAAAGTAGTTGATTTATTGATGAATGTGCTTTGTAAATACCTCGTTTTCTTTTAATCGATGAAGTGGAATAAAAATCTCAGATGTGATATTCTGAAATGGAAAAAGAATGTAGTAAGAAAGAGAGGATGGATGGTGAATTGACAGAATAATTCAACATTGCAAATATTATACAACATTAACAGTCTTCCATCAAATGTCTGTGTTTGTATAGGTCAGAATCTATTAAGGCGTTGAAACTTTAACATCGTGTCTCTAGGTGAATTGCTTTCACATTTCTCTAATTATTTATATTTTTCTCTTTTTTTCTTTGCTCTCAATTGTCTTCCCCGTGAAGTGGCATGGTCTAATGGTTAGGGTAAGGATGTAAGTTTGATACACATTGGCACACTGTGTCCCCAAGGCACTTTATTTCACATTGCTTCAGCATACTCAGGATATCAAAGTCCATTTTTCTGTGGATTGTCTTCGTTTTATTATCAATCCCACAGATAAACGTACGTAAAACTAAAGACAGTCTTGTTTTTCATGCTACAGGACTTAGGATAAAAGCCATGGGATTTATTTTAAAACGGGGGCCACATTTTTCATTAATGTTTTACGTAGTGTTTTTGGTACGGAAAGACTTTCAAACTTCGTATACTTATCTATTTTGTGTTATAGAACAGAAAAATATTTTTGTATTCGAATTTATTTCATGTAAAAAATTGTCTTATTTCGATAATTTCAACCAATCGCTGACAAGTATTCAGTTGTTTACATTTACTCCTTTGGCTGATTAAGCGATGTAAAGCGTATTTAATCTCCATACCTTCGTTTTATTTGCTTTTTTCATTTTAAATTTGCTTTAACCCTAACCCTAACCCTAACCCTAGGGTTAGGGTTAGGGTTAGGATTAATTGTTTCAGAATCGTTTGTTTATGTAATCGGCACTTAATGTATATCGGCTGAATGGACGTCAGTGATTGGTTGAAATTACAGAAATACGACAACTTTAACATGGAATAACTTCTGGATTTCTTTTTTTTTTAAGAAGACTAAGAGAAAAAGATGTTTTATATGACACATTCTACCAGTGTTCCAAGTTTCAAAGTGTTTCGTTAATGAAAAATGTGGCCCCCGTTTTAAAAAAGATCCAAGCCATGTGATGACTGCTATTTCCGGCATTCTAAACGACCAGCTGAATATGTTGTTTTAGTTGGTATATGAGTGTTTTCATTGTCTGGTTGGTAATGTGATGATTATATGTGGGCTGCATGTAAATGAAGAATAAATATTCACTAAATAGGGCTAGAACAACTTTAATTTTGTTGATGTGTTGCAAAACGTTACGGCATTCTGGCATGTACGTTTCAACAAAAACAGAGAGAGTGAATCTATTGTCAGATGGTACTTACAGTGAGAGAGGCATCGCGACACCAAGTGTTGGGAGTCGAAGCAAAGGGACCTAGCAGTATTAGTTCTAGGCAGTGAGGGACCTGATTCCCTAAAAGGAAAAGAGGAATACTCTTGTGAATCGGTTTCCAGATGTCTTTCACAATTTTTATTAAAGGCTGTTGTTTTGCACATGCGTCGTTGCTACCAGCTTTGTCTCTTCCTGTTTTTTAAAATTTTTATGTTCAGACCTGAGACTACCCAAACAGACACTCTACATTGTTGTACATCTCGATTTCATCATGGTCAACTTCGATATCGTTCAGACCTGAGACGACCCAAACAGACACTCTACATTGTTGTACATCTCGATTTCATCATGGTCAACTTCGATATCATCTCTAAGATCTAACGTGTTTTTGTATGACCATACATTGACATCAGGGATCACCTGCAACAAAATTATAAATGAATGTAAACAGTTTTTCTCTATTAATTTATAAAAGGATACATAGAGGGGACAAACAGGGACAAAGAACATATAAGGTCAGACGTACTCAAATGAATTTAAACAGGGACTGGGATTGCTGTTTGTTGTAAGAAACTTGCCTCCCGTTTAAAGACTTCGGTCGTGTTATTTTCTGTGCTGTGAGTTACCGTTTTTTATTGTTGAAACTGTTATTTATTGTAAACTGTTGTTGAAAATTTTGGCGGAGACGGACTATATGTAATCTGAAGCTTCCCCCCCCCCCCTTATTAATTAATTTTTTTTACAGAATCCCACGTTTTAGGCTATGGAGATTCCGATTCTGAAAAAAAATTGTTTGAAAATTTTCAATTCCCCCACCACCACCAAGCAGGCTATTTACATGCTAGAAATAACACCCAAATCTCACAAAACTAGTGTTAGGGTTAGGGTCAGGGTTAGGGTTAGGTTTACCCTGTGGATCTATATAAAAACCGGGGGGGGGGAATTGAAATTGGGATTTTTGGAAGTATTTTTTCAGAATCGAAATCTCCATAGCCTAAAACGTGGGATTCCGTAAAAAAAATAATAAGGGGGGAAAGTTCAGATTACATATAGTCCATCTGGACCGAGAAATTTCTCTAACCACTTGGTATTGTTTATTCGCTTGGATTCATTCACGGAGTACATTTTTATAATTTAGCCTTTTACTCTTTTACTTGTTTCAGTCATTTGACTGCGGCCATGCTGGAGCACCGCCTTTGTTCGAGCTAATCGACCCCAGGACTTATTCTTTGTGAGCTTAGTACTTATTCTATCGGTCGAAATGTCGGTGAAGATAAGAGAAAAATGCTCTCTTGAAGAGAGTGTTGCTTTGGAGGCTAATATAATCCATCTGACCCATTCAAGCATGGAAAAGTGGATGTTAAAATGATGACAATTGTTCAGTAAAGGAGCTTCTATATAGGTTACACAAGCTGCTGGAAATAGCAGCCAAATATTTCTGAAACAATAACTAAAGGATACTGAAACCTGTAGTTATTTTTGAAGCAAGTGTTCTTGTGTTCATCCCCACTATATGGTATCTGGGCCAACTCAAGCCTTGTCAGCGGATTTGGTACATGGAAAGTGTATCAGGTATACAGTTATGTGTGTGTGTGTCTGCCCCACTGCTGACTCCCACCACTTGAGTATGAGTGTTAGTTTGCTTACATTGCTATGACTTAGTGGTTGGGCAGAAGATACTGATAGAATATGTACCAAGCTTAAATATACATACTGGAGTTGATTAGTTTTGACTGAACCCTTGAAAATATTCCAGCATGGCCACAGTCCACTGGGTGAAACAGTAACTGACACTCTGTGTTTTAGCTTATCCAATCAGCCAAACAGCCTGCTCATGGAATTATCAAGCAAATGGCTGAGTATTCCACAGACATGGCAGACACTTATCATAGTTATTAGGGAGATTCAGTATAACACAGAATGTGACAAAACTCTTTCTTTGCCGCCTGAGTAGACTGATGCAAAGTGAAATGAAATGGCTTGGGGAAACAGTGTGCCACTGGATATTGAAACCACAGCATTCCAATTGTGAGGCAAATATTCTAAGTGAAAGGAAAGAAAGAAAAAGGAGAAAAACAGATAAATATTTAGAGAAATGTAAAAATGTTTCATCTTTATACAGACGTGTAAAACTTCCCATGCTTCAGTAAACTCCAACCTATTCAACCATAGTCATTAAATGGATGTCAGTGTTGGCGTTGTAATATTTGCAATGTTGAATTATCATATCGTTTAACTATCCGCTTTATCTTTCTGCTTCTTTTTTCTATTTCAGAATATCACATCCTGTTGACGTAGAAGAAATTTCTTCATTCAGATGTGCCTCTGATATTTTCATCAACTTTTATTGACTAAAGGAAGACGATATATTTATAAGAAGCATTCATCAATACATCAACCTCTTTATATAAATATAACCTATGAGAAACAACAGGAATATATTGCTTGTGGATGATAGAATTGACTGCAACATCACTTTACAGGTTAATTAAGCTTGGATGACTTTCCAAAGGAGTTGACAGTTGACATTGGCTGTTTTGGATATGAAGTAAGATCACAGGTGAAAGAAGAAGTAAGATCACAGGTGAAAGAAGCATAGCAGTAAATTATTCTCTGAAAATAGTGACTCAACAGCACACATTTACAGAATATATTCTTAAAAATGGAAAAAAACACTATCATTTCGATATGTATAACAAATAATTCTCTCATAATGAATGAATTAACTACAGGAAAAAATACTGACACAGGAGAGCAACCATATCACTGTGATATCTGTGGTAAATCATTCTCAGAAAGAGGTGTCTTAACTAAACACCAGCGTATTCATACAGGAGAGAAGCCATATCACTGTATTATCTGTGGTAAATCATTCTCTCAAAATGGGGGCTTAACTAGACACAAACTTATACATACAAGAGTGAAGGCATATCATTGTGATATCTGTGATGTGTCATTTTCTCGAAGTGGTCACTTAACTCGACACAGACGTACACATACAGGAGAGAAGCCATATCGTTGTGATATCTGTGGTAAATCATTCTCTGGTAGTGGTACCTTGACTAGTCACATACGTACACATACAGGAGAGAAGCCATATCATTGTGATATCTGTGGTAAATCATTCTCTGATAGTGGTACCTTGACTAGTCACATACGTACACATACAGGAGAGAAGCCATATCATTGTAATATCTGTGGTAAATCATTCTCTGAAAGTAATCATTTGACTCGTCACAAACGTACACATACAGGAGAGAAGCCATATCATTGTAATATCTGTGGTAAATCATTCTCTGAAAGTAAACTTTTGACTCGTCATAAACGTACACATACAGGAGAGAAGCCATATCATTGTAATATCTGTGGTAAATCATTCTCTGATAGTGGTACCTTGACTAGTCACATACGTACACATACAGGAGAGAAGCCATATCTTTGCGATACCTGTGGAAAATCATTCTGTGATAGTGGTACCTTGACTAAACACAAACGTACACATACAGGAGAGAAGCCATATCATTGTAATATCTGTGGTAAATCTTTCTCTTATAGTAGTCATTTGACTAGACACAAACGTACACATACTGCAGAAAGACCATATCATTGTGATATCTGTGGTAAATCATTCTCTGAAAAGAGTGTCGTGACTAAACACAAACGTATTCATACAGGAGAGAAACCATATCAGTGTGATATCTGTGGTAAATCATTCTCTCGAAAAAGCTACTTGAGTATACATGTGAGTGTTCACTCACAAGTGTGACTACCTTGTCTTTCAAAAGGCAGTTTTTTTTTTTTTCCTCTTCAAATTTGACATTATCAACTTCAATTTCCTCAATGTCAACATCAACTTCATCAATATCATCCTGAATGTCGTATATCTATGGAAATATATCAACACAGCGATGACTTTGATTTCCGAAGAGAACTCTGCTAGATTTTTGAGGAATTTATTATGAAATGATTAAGAAATGGGAATAAAGAACGAAAGATTAAATTGACATTGGCTTTGTATGTTTTGTATTTTCTTCATCATCATCATCATCACCATCATAATCATTCCAGTTTGATTTGTCTGGGTTTCTTTTGTTCTATGATCTTCCTAATGCTAATCAATTTACTATCTATATATGCATATATATATATATTTTTAGTCAGTAAATAGTGGGGTTGTGTTAACCGCACGTGGAGAAATAATAGGAAAATGAAAAAAATATATATATATATATATATGTGTGTGTGTGTAATATATACTAGACTACTTGTGACTGGTTGGGTGTTACAGGGAAAAATCTGAGTTTCCCACCAATGTAGTTTTGTTTCGTGGAATTGTCTTTTCTCTTCTCAGTTATTTCGCACGCTTTCAACGAATGGCACCTTTCCCCAGAAAAAGGAAAGATTTGGCTGCTATTTCTTGCACGCCCTGATACCACATAACAGGTATTTTGGGTCGTTTATTGCAAATAGCAGGGCGTGCTAGAAATAGCAGCCAAATCTTTGGAGTGTGACAAACGTATAATGCTACAGCCAAATGACTGAAACAAGTAAAATAGTATACGATGAGCCTGATCGCGTGCATATTTTGAAATACTCAACAGTAAATAAAATTAACTTTCAATTCAAGTTCGAAATGCATCCATACTTAATCAACGTTATAGATTCATTATCATTCTTTGTCTTGCCTACAAGAAAGTGTGTTAAGGTAGTATTTTAAGTCACTATTGCCATCTATTGGAGACATAAAGAAATACAATCATACGAAGGGAAGTAACTTCTAAAATACACTTCTATTAAATTATTAATTAGTGTATTTAATTACCGATCAGGTACTCGTTCTGTATATCCGAATACGGTAAGTTTACTAAGATTTACTTTAAGGCTGTAATAGTAATAATAATACTACTACTACTAATAATGTAAATAATAGAATTATGTGAATCTCTCCATGTTAAAGTAACTATTTCGAGGCGAAAACGTAATAACATTAGAAAAACGTATTTCTTCGTCTTAAATAATATCTTGAAATCCTCTAATCGACTGTTTCTTGTGATATAAAGGAAATGAGAGTAAATTGACGTAAATAATTATTGAAATGAGAGGAAACCGATTGAAGAATAGCACATTAATTTTATGTTGTCCAAGTGTTTATGTGGCAAACGGTAAGCTGACAAAGATTTCGTTTGAGGTTATGCTAATAATTGTAATGATGATGATGGTTTTAAATGTTGACACAGGGGCAGCAGTTGTTGAGCTGAGCGAGAATTCGATTACATAGATCCCCGCATTTCCGGAATAGGATGGAAGGTAAAGTCGACTTCGGCCGTATTTGAAGTCAGGACTGTCTGCAGAGGTCGACTTTATTAGGTTCAGTATGAATAAAATAACGGCGCACATAGTGGACACATAACCCGACCCCTTCCCCCACTTTTTCGGCTTTGAATATTCAGATTCAGGAAAAAAAATTGGCTAAAATCGCAACTTCAAAATTTCAATTTTCCCCTCATTTTCATTATTTTTCACTTCCTTCATAAATTGTTTCGAAAATCAAAAAAAAAAAAAAAAAAAAATTACCTCAACTCCCCCTCCAGATTCAACGGCCTTCAAGCAGGTTATCCACATGCTAGAAATAACAGCCAAATCTCACAAAAACTTTGTTTCCTTTTAACTTTCAGAAAGTAAAATTTCCAACATGTATGCTGCGATAAAATAATGAAAGAAATATATAATCAGTCTACTATCTACACACATATACATGCATATATATAAAAACAATAGTTCTAAATTGCTTATAATCATGTCCACCATTGCTTTGATTGTCATCATCAACAGAATAAACATCATCATAATTTTTATCATCATTAACTCTGCAATGGTTATTTTTGTCTTGTTATATTCAGGAACGTTTTCACAAAAAATATATAAATCATTGTCATCATACATCTATGTCTAACATCCATGTGCCTCGCAGAACTACAAATCCTGTGGGGGTGGGGTCAGCTTCATGCCAGTGGACAAGAGAATAATCTACGAGAAGGTGGTGCAGGTTTTTGTAGAGGACCAGTGTGGTTACTAATAGCTAGTAAGGGAAAAGGGTAAAGATCCCCTTTGACTATGAGTGACCATGAGATTGCACCTAGAAAGTTCCCTCACCAAGGCACAAATGCAGGCAAATTTGTTTATGAAAGACTGGCAGTCACCCAGGCATACCATATTCTGACCCATGTAAGCATAGGCACTAAATGGATGACAGTTGATGCTGTAACATTTGCATTGTTGAATTACTATGTCATTTTTCTATACTCTTTATCTTACTGCTTTTTTTCCTGTTTCAGAATATCACATCCTGTTGACATCAGAGAAAGTTCTTCATTCAGATGTGCCTTTGATATTTTTATCAGCTTACATCAACTAAAGGAAGACGATATATTTATAAGGAGCATTCATCAATACGTCAGCCTTTTTATACAAATATAATCTATGCCAAGTAGCAGCAAAATATTTTCTTGTCTTCACTGTCTGGAATTTAGAGGAGGTGATTGCTTTACAAGCTTGGATGACTTTATGAAGGATTTGACAGTTTTCACCTGCTCATTTAGATGAGAGAAACATAGCATGAAAATATTCCCTGAAAATAGTTTAACACAAACATATTCATAGAAATAAAAGAAACAATATCTTTGTGATATGAAAGACAAATTATTCTCTCATAATGAATAATTTACTTAAATCTGAAAACCCTGATACAAGAGAGAAACTATTTTCCTGTGATGTCTGTGGAAAATCATTCTCACGAAGAAGTCACTTGCCTATTCACAAGCGTACACATACAGGAGAGAAACCATGTCATTGTACTATCTGTGGTAAATCATTCTCTTGTAATAGTCACTTGATTAGTCACATTCGTATTCATACTGGGGAAAAACCATATCATTGTGATATATGCGATAAATCATTTACTGGAAGTAGTGCTTTAACTAGACACAAACGTATTCATACTGGTGAGAAGCCATATCATTGTGATATCTGTGGTAATTCATTCTCAAGAAGTACTCACTTGACTAGTCACAGACGAATTCATACTGGGGAAAAACCATATCTCTGTGATATCTGTGGTAAATCTTTTTCTGAAAATAGTACTTTAACTAGTCATAAACGCATTCATACAGGAGAGAAGCCATACCATTGTGATATCTGTGATAAATCATTCACTGACAATGCTCACTTGACTAAACACAAACTGCTTCATACAGGACAGAAACCATATCACTGTGATATATGTGGTAAATCAGTCTCTGAAAGGGGTGACTTGACTAAACACCAGTGCATTCACACTGGAGAGGAACCATATCATTGTGATATCTGTGGTAAATCATTCTATGAAAATAGCAGTTTAACTATTCACAAACGTATTCATACAGGAGAGAGGCCATATCATTGTAATATATGTGGTAAATCATTCACTGCAAACAGTCATTTGACTAAACATAAGCGCGTTCATACAGGAGAGAAACCATATAATTGTGATATCTGCGACAAATCATTCGCTGAAAGAGGTGTATTAACTAAACACCAGCGTATTCATACAGGAGAGAGGCCATATCACTGTAATATATGTGGTGAGTCATTTTCTAATGCCAGTTACTTGAAAAGGCACAGACGTATTCATACAGGTGAGAAGCCATATCATTGTGATATCTGTGGTAAATCATTCTCTGAAAATTATAGTTTGATGAGACACAAATACATTCATAGTGGGGGAAAACCATATCATTGTGATATATGTGACAAATCATTCTCTCAGTGTAGTGACTTAACGAATCACCAACGCGTTCATACAGGTGAGAAGCCATATCATTGTGATATCTGTGGTAAATCATTCTCTTGTAATAGTCACTTGTCTAATCATAAACGTATTCATACTGGAGAGAAACCTTATCATTGTGATATCTGTGGTAAATCATTCACAGCAAACAGTGACTTGACTAAACACAAGCGCGTTCATACAGGAGAGAAACCATATCAGTGTGATATCTGTGGTAAATCATTCTCTCAAAAATCCCACTTAAGTACACATGTGAGTATTCACACACAAGCGTGACTATATCAGTATGATAATTTATTACAAGACAACAGGAATTACTACTATTTTTTCAGCTAAGAGCCGGGTTTTTTATCTCTTCAAATTTCATATTATAAACTTCAATTTCATCATTGTCAGCATCAAATTCATGAATATCAACCTGAATGTCTTGTATATATAGAAATATATCAACACAACAATGCCTTTGATTTCTGAAGATGGTCATGCTGGATTTTTCAGGAATTTGTTGACAGAATAAAGAAATGCAAATAACGAATAAAAGGTTAAACTGAAATTGGCTTTGTCTATATTATGTTTTCACCATTGTCGTCATCATCGACACCATCATCATCATCCTTTAGCGATATTTTTATTTGTATGTGAAGTGAAAAAAAAAATACCAACATACTATTGTTCCGGGTTATTTTTATTTATGTCTTATGGGAGCCGTACACGAGGCACAACGCAGTGTGAAATAGAAAGGGTTACTGCCATCGATGCTGTGAATAACGTCTCAGTGGATGGGATGTCACGTCACGTGTTGGATATTCCAAGGGTAATTAGGTCTTGCGATGACGAAAGGGAGGGAGAGACCGGCCCCATCACCCGACGTACATCTGAAAGGGAACGTCGCCCTCCGACCCAACCGAATGGACGATTACGAAAGGGAGCAGAAGAGGAATTAGAGTGACACACAGAGGAAGAAAAATGACAGGAAAGGAGACGAAATGAGGTCAGGAATGGATAGGAAGCTCCACAAAAGTACAGGTTAAAGATGGCATCTTCCTTCTGGGGTCAGCGACGCGGTTTCTTCGTGCGTTGGAAACGGTCGTTGATTAGAAAATTAGGGGACTATTCAAGAAAAGTGGTCCCAGTGCAAACACTCGCATACTCGCGCTAGCCAGTCTTGACTAGTCGATCCTACAACGACTAGCTAGCGCCAATGTGCAAAACATGTATGAGGGTTTTTTTTAAACAAAGTAAATAATTTTTTTTTGTTGAATCTTCCCGCATCTTACTCTTACGCACCCCAACAATCAGAATATCGTCCCTGGTTTTGTAATTTTCTTAATAAGTAGAAGAACGGTCAGGTACAAAGACTAAAAACCTATTCTTATCCCATCCTCCGTTGTATTTGCACATCATAGATTCATCTATTTCTATGATGTGCCCAAGTCCACCAATTTGGTAGGGGTTACGCAAAAGATAATTACTTGTACTGATACCACTGAACAACCAGTAGATTTTGAAAGACCGACTTTTTAATGGACTCTTTATCAAAAAAAACAGGTAGTGTATAATTTATTTACTTTGTTTAAATAAATTATTTACTTGGTGTAAAAAAATTATTTACTTTCTTTAGAAAAAACCGTTGTATATGTTTTGCGCATGACGCGCACTCGCGCTAGGTAGTCGTAGGATCGACTTGTCACAACTCGCTAGCGCGGATGCGCGCACCGGGACCCCTCTTCTTGAATAGGACCGAAAATTAGAACACTTTGTTAAGATAATCAGGTGTGGAACAAACCAAGTCAGTATCGCCATCTAGTAAAGAATTAAAGAAATACAATCACATGAAGGGAAGTAACTTCTACAATACAGTTCTACTCAATTATTAATTAGTGTATTTAATTACCGATCACTGAGTCGCATTTCATATCTGAACACGGTAAGTTTACAAAGACCTCCTTTAAAGCTGTTATGGTGATAATACTACTACTAATGATTATGTAAATAATAGAATTATGTGAATCTCTCGATGTTACAGTAAGTTTTTCGAAGCAAAAACACAACATTAGGAAATATATTTCCTAGTCTTAAATAATATCTTGAAATCCTATCATCGACTGTTGCATGCGATTGGCGTAAATAATTACTAAAATGAGAGGAAACCGATTGAAGAATACCACATTAATTAATTTATGGTGTTTATGGGGCATTGAAAGTGGGGGTACTACTAAAGCAGCACGGTCCCGGTCGCGCGTCCGCGCTGCTAGTCTTGAGTGGTCGATCCTAACCCTAACCCTAACCCTAGCTCTAACCCTGTCCCTAACCCTAACCCGCGTGTGCAAATGAATACGTGTTTAGGGTTAGGGTTAGGATCGACTACTCATGACTAGCTAGCGCGACTGCGCGTTCGGGACCGTGCTGCTTTAGTGGTACCTTTAAAATCATCATCATTACAATTATTAGTATAACCTTAAAGGGAATCTTTGTCAGCTTGCCATTTTGTCAATGCCTCATAAACAACAGAATAAACATCATCATTATTTTTATCATCATTAACTCTGCAATGGTTATTTTTGTCTTGTTATATTCAGGAACATTTTCACAAACAATATTTATGTCGTTTTTCTATACGCTTTATCTTCCTGTTTGTTTTTCTATTTCAGAATATCCCACCTTGTTTGACATCAAAGAAATTTCATTGATATTTTTATCAACTAAAGGAAGACGATATATTTATAAGGAGCCTTCATCAATATATCAACCACTTTTATATGAATAATGTCTATGACAAACAACAGCGAAATACTTTTTTTGTCTTCACTGTTTGGAATTTAGAGGAGGTGATTGCTTTACAAGCTTGTATAACTTTGAAGCATTTGACAGTTTTCACCTGCTCATTTAAGTAAGATCACACATGAAGGAAACCGCATTAAATCTTTCGCTAAAAATAGTAACTCAACTGAACACAAACATATTCATAGAAATAAAAAAAATATCTTTGTGATATGAAAGACAAATTATTCTCTCATAATGGATACTTTAACTGGATCTAAAAACCCTGATACAAGAGAGAAACTATTTTCCTGTGATGTCTGTGGAAAATCATTCTCTCGAAGAAGTCACTTGACCAGTCACAAACATACACATACAGGAGAGAAGCCATATCATTGCCATATCTGTGGAAAATCATTCTCTTGTAATAGTCATTTGACCAGTCACGTACGTACACATACAGGAGAGAAGCCATATCATTGCAATATCTGTGGAAAATCATTCTCTTCTAATAGTCATTTGACTCGTCACAAACGTTGTCATACTGGGGAAAAACCATATCATTGTGATATCTGTGGCAAATCATTTTCTGATAATAGCAGTTTAACTCTTCACAAACGTATTCATACAGGGGAGAGGCCATATCAATGTAATATCTGTGGTAATTCATTCACTGTAAGCTGTTATTTGACTAAACACGAGCGCGTTCATACAGGAGAGAAACCATATCAATGTGATATCTGTGGTGAATCATTCTCTCAATATTCTAGTTTGACGAGACACAAATACATTCATACTGGGGGAAAACCATATCATTGTGATATATGTGACAAATCATTCTCTCGGTGTAGTGAATTAACTTATCACCAACGTGTTCATACAGGTGAGAAACCATATCATTGTGATATCTGTGGTAAATCATTCACAGCAAACAGTAACTTGACTAAACACAAGCGCGTTCATACAGGAGAGAAACCATATCAGTGTGATATCTGTGACAAATCATTCTATCTGTGTAGTGACTTAACTAATCACCAAATCGTTCATACAGGTGAGAAGCCATATCATTGTGATATCTGTGGTAAATCATTCTCTTGTAATAGTCACTTGTCTAATCATAAACGTATTCATACTGGAGAGAAACCTTATCATTGTGATATCTGTGGTAAATCATTCACAGCGAACAGTGACTTGACTAAACACAAGCGCGTTCATACAGGAGAGAAACCATATCAGTGTGATATCTGTGGTAAATCATTCACAGCAAACAGTGACTTGACTAAACACAAGCGCGTTCATACAGGAGAGAAACCATATCAGTGTGATATCTGTGGTAAATCATTCTCTCAAAAATCCCACTTAAGTACACATGTGAGTATTCACACACAAGCGTGACTATATCAGTATGATAATTTATTACAAGACAACAGGAATTACTACTATTTTTTCAGCTAAGAGCCGGGTTTTTTATCTCTTCAAATTTCATATTATAAACTTCAATTTCATCATTGTCAGCATCAAATTCATGAATATCAACCTGAATGTCTTGTATATATAGAAATATATCAACACAACAATGCCTTTGATTTCTGAAGATGGTCATGCTGGATTTTTCAGGAATTTGTTGACAGAATAAAGAAATGCAAATAACGAATAAAAGGTTAAACTGAAATTGGCTTTGTCTATATTATGTTTTCACCATTGTCGTCATCATCGACACCATCATCATCATCCTTTAGCGATATTTTTATTTGTATGTGAAGTGAAAAAAAAAATACCAACATACTATTGTTCCGGGTTATTTTTATTTATGTCTTATGGGAGCCGTACACGAGGCACAACGCAGTGTGAAATAGAAAGGGTTACTGCCATCGATGCTGTGAATAACGTCTCAGTGGATGGGATGTCACGTCACGTGTTGGATATTCCAAGGGTAATTAGGTCTTGCGATGACGAAAGGGAGGGAGAGACCGGCCCCATCACCCGACGTACATCTGAAAGGGAACGTCGCCCTCCGACCCAACCGAATGGACGATTACGAAAGGGAGCAGAAGAGGAATTAGAGTGACACACAGAGGAAGAAAAATGACAGGAAAGGAGACGAAATGAGGTCAGGAATGGATAGGAAGCTCCACAAAAGTACAGGTTAAAGATGGCATCTTCCTTCTGGGGTCAGCGACGCGGTTTCTTCGTGCGTTGGAAACGGTCGTTGATTAGAAAATTAGGGGACTATTCAAGAAAAGTGGTCCCAGTGCAAACACTCGCATACTCGCGCTAGCCAGTCTTGACTAGTCGATCCTACAACGACTAGCTAGCGCCAATGTGCAAAACATGTATGAGGGTTTTTTTTTAAACAAAGTAAATAATTTTTTTTTGTTGAATCTTCCCGCATCTTACTCTTACGCACCCCAACAATCAGAATATCGTCCCTGGTTTTGTAATTTTCTTAATAAGTAGAAGAACGGTCAGGTACAAAGACTAAAAACCTATTCTTATCCCATCCTCCGTTGTATTTGCACATCATAGATTCATCTATTTCTATGATGTGCCCAAGTCCACCAATTTGGTAGGGGTTACGCAAAAGATAATTACTTGTACTGATACCACTGAACAACCAGTAGATTTTGAAAGACCGACTTTTTAATGGACTCTTTATCAAAAAAAACAGGTAGTGTATAATTTATTTACTTTGTTTAAATAAATTATTTACTTGGTGTAAAAAAATTATTTACTTTCTTTAGAAAAAACCGTTGTATATGTTTTGCGCATGACGCGCACTCGCGCTAGGTAGTCGTAGGATCGACTTGTCACAACTCGCTAGCGCGGATGCGCGCACCGGGACCCCTCTTCTTGAATAGGACCGAAAATTAGAACACTTTGTTAAGATAATCAGGTGTGGAACAAACCAAGTCAGTATCGCCATCTAGTAAAGAATTAAAGAAATACAATCACATGAAGGGAAGTAACTTCTACAATACAGTTCTACTCAATTATTAATTAGTGTATTTAATTACCGATCACTGAGTCGCATTTCATATCTGAACACGGTAAGTTTACAAAGACCTCCTTTAAAGCTGTTATGGTGATAATACTACTACTAATGATTATGTAAATAATAGAATTATGTGAATCTCTCGATGTTACAGTAAGTTTTTCGAAGCAAAAACACAACATTAGGAAATATATTTCCTAGTCTTAAATAATATCTTGAAATCCTATCATCGACTGTTGCATGCGATTGGCGTAAATAATTACTAAAATGAGAGGAAACCGATTGAAGAATACCACATTAATTAATTTATGGTGTTTATGGGGCATTGAAAGTGGGGGTACTACTAAAGCAGCACGGTCCCGGTCGCGCGTCCGCGCTGCTAGTCTTGAGTGGTCGATCCTAACCCTAACCCTAACCCTAGCTCTAACCCTGTCCCTAACCCTAACCCGCGTGTGCAAATGAATACGTGTTTAGGGTTAGGGTTAGGATCGACTACTCATGACTAGCTAGCGCGACTGCGCGTTCGGGACCGTGCTGCTTTAGTGGTACCTTTAAAATCATCATCATTACAATTATTAGTATAACCTTAAAGGGAATCTTTGTCAGCTTGCCATTTTGTCAATGCCTCATAAACAACAGAATAAACATCATCATTATTTTTATCATCATTAACTCTGCAATGGTTATTTTTGTCTTGTTATATTCAGGAACATTTTCACAAACAATATTTATGTCGTTTTTCTATACGCTTTATCTTCCTGTTTGTTTTTCTATTTCAGAATATCCCACCTTGTTTGACATCAAAGAAATTTCATTGATATTTTTATCAACTAAAGGAAGACGATATATTTATAAGGAGCCTTCATCAATATATCAACCACTTTTATATGAATAATGTCTATGACAAACAACAGCGAAATACTTTTTTTGTCTTCACTGTTTGGAATTTAGAGGATGTTATTGCTTTACAAGCTTGTATAACTTTGAAGCATTTGACAGTTTTCACCTGCTCATTTAAGTAAGATCACACATGAAGGAAACCACATTAAATCTTTCGCTAAAAATAGTAACTCAACTGAACACAAACATATTCATAGAAATAAAAAAAATATCTTTGTGATATGAAAGACAAATTATTCTCTCATAATGGATACTTTAACTGGATCTAAAAACCCTGATACAAGAGAGAAACTATTTTCCTGTGATGTCTGTGGAAAATCATTCTCTCGAAGAAGTCACTTGACCAGTCACAAACGTACACATACAGGAGAGAAGCCATATCATTGTGATATCTGTGGAAAATCATTCTCTCGAAGAAGTCACTTGACCAGTCACAAACGTACACATACAGGAGAGAAGCCATATCATTGCCATATCTGTGGAAAATCATTCTCTTGTAATAGTCATTTGAGTAGTCACAGACGTTGTCATACTGGGGAAAAACCATATCATTGTGATATATGTGGCAAATCATTTTCTGAAAATAGCAGTTTAACTACTCACAAACGTATTCATACAGGGGAGAGGCCATATCAATGTAATATCTGTGGTAAATCATTCACTGCAAGCAGTGACTTGACTAAACACAAGCACGTTCATACAGGAGAGAAACCATATCATTGTGATATCTGTGGTGAATCATTCACTCAAAATTATAGTTTGATGAAACACAAATACATTCATACTGGGGAAAAACCATATCATTGTGATATATGTGGCAAATCATTTTCTGAAAATAGCAGTTTAACTCGTCACAAACGTATTCATACAGGAGAGAGGCCATATCATTGTAATATATGTGGTAAATCATTCACTGCAAGCAGTAACTTGACTAAACATCAGTGCGTTCATACAGGAGAGAAACCATATAATTGTGATATCTGTGGCAAATCGTTCTCAGAAAGAGGTGTCTTAACTAAACACCAGCGTATTCATACAGGAGAGAAGCCATATCACTGTAACATATGTGGTAAGTCATTTTCTAATGCCAGTAACTTGAAAAGGCACAGACGTATTCATACAGGTGAGAAGCCATATCATTGTGATATCTGTGGTAACTCATTCTCTTGTAATAGTCACTTGTCTAATCATAAACGTATTCATAATGGAGAGAAGCCATATGATTGTCATATCTGTGGTAAATCATTCACTGCAAGCAGTCATTTGACTAAACACGAGCGCGTTCATACAGGAGAGAAACCATATCATTGTGATATCTGTGGTAAATCATTCTCTCAAAATGATAGTTTGACGAAACACAAATACATTCATACTGGGGAAAACCATATCATTGTGATACCTGTGGTAAATCATTCTCTCAAAAATCCCACTTCAGAACACATGTGAGTATACACAAACAAGCGTGACTGTATGCCTACAGTTACATTTAGTTTTTCTCCTAAGAGACAGGAATTTTTTTTGTCTCTTCAAATTTCATGTTTTAAACTTTAATTTCATCAATGTCAACATTAAATTCAGTAAGGAATTACAACATGACTACAATTACCACTATTTTTGTTCTAAGAGACAGGGATTTTTTTTCATTTCTTCAAATTTGATGCAATGAACTTCAATTTTATCATTGTCAGCATCAAATTCATGAATATCAACCTGAATGTCTTGTATATATAGAAATATATCAACACAACAATGCCTTTGATTTCTGAAGATGGTCATGCTGGATTTTTCAGGAATTTGTTATGACAGAATAAAGAAATGCGAATAATGAATAAAAGGTTAAACTGAAATTGGTTTTGTTGTCGTCGCCATCTTCTTCTTTTAGTGATATTTTTTTTTTATATGCTGACATGTGTGGGACAGTGTGACATGAATAAAAGATTAAACTGAAATTGGTTTTGCTCATGTTGTGTTTTCATCATCATCGTCGTTATTATCATCATCATCATTGTTTAACGTCCGCTTTCCATGCTAGCATGGGTTGGATGATTTGACTGAGGACTGGTGAACCACATGGCTGCACCAGGCTCCAATCTGATTTGGCAGAGTTTCTCCAGCTTGATGCCCTTCCTAACGCCAACTACTCTGAGAGTGTAGTGGGTGCTCCTTTAGTGATATTTTTGTTTATACGCTGGCATAAGCTGTGACATGAGCTGGCAAGCCATAATACTGCACTAGGTTCCAGTCTGATTTGTTTGGGTTCCTTTAGATGTATTCTCCTAATTCTAACCACTTTATAGTTTATGCTGTGTGCTTTACATATATATATATATATATATACACACACACACGTATGTATATTCATATGCGTGTGTATGTATGCATATCTAATACTATAAATGTGAATATCAGTGTGTCACACTTTTTTAAACTTTACTCCGAGAGGTTATACACCAACATACCATTCCGGTCCAGGAAGCGAAACTGCGATCCTATGACCGCGAGTCCGCTGCCCTAACCACTGGGCTATTGCGCCTCCACGATGTCAATGTATGGTCATACAAAAACTCGTTAGATCTTAGAGATGATACCGAAGTTGACCATGATGGAATCGAGATGTACAACAATGTAGCGTACCTGTCGTGTCTGCTTGGTTTGTCTCAGGGCTAAACATAAAAAAAAAAAACAGGAAGAGACAAAGCTGGTAGCAACGACGCATGTGCAAAACAACAGCCTTTAATAAAAATTGTGAAAGACATCTGGAAACCGATTCACAAGAGTATTCCTCTTTTCCTTTTAGGGAATCAGGTCCCTCACTGCCTAGAACTAATACTGCTAGGTCCCTTTGCTTCGACTCCCAACACTTGGTGTCGCGATGCCTCTCTCACTGTAAGTACCATCTGACAATAGATTCACTCTCTCTGTTTTTGTTGAAACGTACATGCCAGAATGCCGTAACGTTTTGCAACACATCAACAAAATTAAAGTTGTTCTAGCCCTATTCAGTGAATATTTATTCTTCATTTACATGCAGCCCACATATAATCATCACATTACCAACCAGACAATGAAAACACTCATATACCAACTAAAACAACATATTCAAAAGTGATGATAACGAAATAGAAGCTGACTTCAATAAATTTGAGAACAGAAAAGCCCTACAAATTACATGGTTCCTGTATTTATAGCTAAATATAGGAGTAGACTTTGTTAAAATAATCTGGTGAAAGTGTTGACAGATTAGGACAAAGAAAAGCACTGAAACGAAACCATGGAGTTAGTAGATGTATCAATCGAAGAATTGAAGAAGTACAATCGCATAAAGGGAAATAATTTCTATAATACTTCACGATCCAACAAGTAAATTATTAATTAATATGATTAATTAACGATCATTGAATTATGTCATTTAATCATCCATCCTCTCCTCACTGCATTCTTTTCCAATTTCAGAATATCACATCTGATATTTTTATTCCTCTTCATCGATTAAAAGAAGACGAGGCATTTACAAGGTACATTCATCAATAAATCAACTACTTTTATATAAGTAAAATCTATGATGAACAGTTGGAAAATATTTCTTCTGGACGATGGAATTAACAGCAACATTTTCTTGTCTTCATTGTCTGGAATGTAGAGGAAGTGATTGCTTTACAGGTTAATTAAACTTGGTTAACTTTACAAAGGACTTGACAGTTTTACATCTTCTGTTTTTGGATATTGGATATTATGGAAGATCAGAGATGAAAGAAGCATAACATAAAATTTTTCTCTGAAAATAGTGACACAATCGAATGCAAACATATTCATTGGAATGCAAAAGACGACGTCTTTGTGTCATGTATGACAAATTATTCTCTCAAAATGAGTAATTTAAATAAACCAAAAATCCCTGATACAGAAGAGAAGCCATTTCATGAGATTTGTTGCAAATCATTCCCAGAAGAAAGAGTCTTAACTAAACAGAAATGCATTCAGACAAGACGAAAACCGTATCATTGTTATGTCTGTGGTAAATCATTCTCTCAAAGTATTCTGTTGACCCGTCACGTACGTACGCATACAGGGGAGAAGCCATATCATTGCAATACCTGTGGTAAATCATTCACTCAGAGTGGTGACTTGACTAAGCACAGACCTACACATACAGGAGAGAAACCGTTTCATTGTGATACCTGTGGTAAATCATTCTCTAGAAACAGTCAGTTAACTAGTCACAGACGTATTCATACTGGGGAAAGACCACATAAATGTGATATCTGTGGTAAATCATTTTCTGAAAATAGTAAGCTGACTATTCATAAACGTATCCATACTGGGGAAAAACCATTTCACTGTGATATCTGTGGTAAATCATTTTCTGAATCTGGTAACCTACAAATACACAAACGTATTCATACGGGTGAGAAGCCATATCATTGTGATATCTGTGGCAAATCATTCTCTCAGCGTGGTGATTTGAGTAAACACAAAACTACACATACAGGAGAGAAGCCATATCATTGTAATGTCTGTTGTAAATCTTTCTCTCAAAACGGTCACCTGCTTAAACACAAACTTACACATACAGGAGAGAAGGCATATTTTTGTAGTGTCTGTGGAACATCATTCTCTAGAAATAGTCACTTGACTAGTCACAAACGTATCCATACTGGGGAAAACCCATATCAGTGTGATATCTGTGGTGAGACCTTTCAAAAACACCACTGAAGTACATATGTGAGTATACATACACAAGTGTAACAATATCAATATTTATTACAGCAGGAAAACAATTATGAATATTTTGACTGTTAAAAGACTAAGTTTATTCCTCTTCAAGCTTGACGTTGTCAACTTCAATTTCATCAATGTCAATATGAACCTCATTATCATGTATATATGGAAATATATGTACACAGCAATGACTTTGATTTCTGAAGATGATTGTGCTGGATTTTGACGGTTTTACAGATATTTCAAAATTATGATGTTAAGTATTTCTATTATTTTGTCCAACCCCTGTACACATCATCATCACCATCATCATCCTCGTTTAACGTCCGCTTTCCATGCTAGCATGGGTTGGACGATTTGACTGAGGACTGGTGAAACCGGATAGCAACACCAGGCTCCAATCTAATTTGGCAGAGTTTCTACAGCTGGATGCCCTTCCTAACGCCAACCACTCAGAGAGTGTAGTGGGTGCTTTTACATGTCACCCGCACGAAGGCCAGTCAGGCGGTACTGGCAACGGCCATGCTCAAAATGGTATCTTTTATGTGCCACCTGCACAAGAGCCAGTCCAGGGGCACTGGCAACAATCTCGCTCGAAAATCCTATGAAGGCCAATCAGGCGGTACTGGCAATGGCCACGCTCAAAATGCTGCATCTTATGTGCCACCCGCACAAGAGCCAGTCCAGGGGCACTGGCAACGATCTCACTTGGCCTGCCGGGTCTTCTCACGCACAGCACATTTCCAAAGGTCTCGGTCAGTAGTCATCGCCTTGGTGAGGCCCACTGTTCGAAGGTCTTGCCTCACCACCTCAGCCCAGGTCTTCCTGGGCCTACCTCTTCCACGGGTTCCCTCAACTGTTAGGGTGTGGCACTTTTTCACGCAGCTATCCTCATCCATTCTCACCACATGTCCATACCAGCGCAATCGTCTCTCATACATATAAACACATATGTAAGACAGATACATCCACTTTCTGTCGGCATAGCTAGAACTTTATTCTCTCCTTTGCTGCAAATTTAGTGTCAAATAAAAATTTATATAATTTCAGTAATTTGTCTTCCTCTTTCTTCAAGTCATACACTGTGCTAGTAGCAACACCATATTCTTCAGCGAGCCGCGGCACAGACACGCCACGATTAAGTTTCTGTAGTAGCTCCACTTTCTGTGTAATTCATCATCATCATTTAACGTCCGCTTTCCATGCTAGCATGGGTTGGACGATTTGACTGAGGACTGGTGAACCAGATGGCTGCACCAGGGCTCCAATCTGATTTGGCAGAGTTTCTACAGCTGGATGCCCTTCCTAACGCCAACCACTCCGAGAGTGTAGTGGGTGCTTTTACGTGCCACCAGCACGAAGGCCAGTCAGGTGGTACTGGAAATGGCCACGCTCAAAATGGTGTATTCTACGTGCCACCTGCACAAGAGCCAGTCCAGCGGCACTAGCAACGATCTTGTTCGAATGTCTTTACATGTGCCAGGAAGGCGTGCTGGGCACAGGTGCCATCACGATTTCACTTTCGCTTGCCCCAACAATCTCAACCAAATAATTGCTACGAAACAGAATAAATTTCAGAGTAAACTTCTATCAGATTTATATAAAATTTGTTATTGTGTTCAAAATGGCACTTTAGTACATCAAGAAACAAAAATAAGTTATAGTTCTTTTTCTCACAAAACCATTTTTAATTAATTTAGAATTAAATTAAAGCACATATGGCATCTAGTTTAAATTAGATGCTAATAAAAAGTTAAGTAATAAATAATGCTTTACCTCAAGTTGAACACTATTTGGAGAAGTTAGCCGACCTCGATCAGTGATTAATACAATAACAGCAGGTTCTAGATAAAATGGACACCAGCCCTGACCAGGATAATGACAAACATTTCCTTTTCTTTTTCTGACTGCTATTTATTGGGCTATCTACAGTTCTTTTTGACATATTCAGGGTAAATTATATACAGGGTCACAAGAAACAACAGGGAAACAGCAAATGGATGCCTTCTGTCTACAAGTGCTGAGCTACAACTGATGCTTGATGGTAAGTGGTGACTGACATGCCAAGCAGTGCCATGTCATGCTTGAGTGAGAAGGGTCACGGTGGTTAGCTCTTTGTGCACCAAACGACCTCTGTTATGACGTGCTGCATTCTGTGTCATCATTATATATATATATATATATATATATGCGAGTAAAAATAAATACAAAAAAAGGGGTTTTGTATGATTGTGTATAGAGGAATATATTATTTTGTTTAAAAGAGTTCCAACACTGTCTGTTTTTTTTATGTTTTATTTATATTCCTGCAAAACCAATGTGGGATATAGAATATGGAATATACAATATATAATATAATATACAATATATAATATAAAATAAAAAATATATAATATACTATGACAGTCTGTCATACCAGCCATGATGAAATACCACAAGGTATAGAAAATACGTATTCGCCTTTATATACTTAATCCTTTATATTGAACACTCAATATTTCATCTATTCAATAAGACATATTCCATATATTCAATAAGACATATTCCATATATTCAATAAGACATTCAATACTTTATTTCATAGTACCATCCATTTTTATTTTATATTATATATTGTATATTCCATATCCCACATTGGTTTTGCAGGAATATAAATAAAACATAAAAAACAGACAGTGTTGGAACACTTTTAAACAAAATAATATATATATATATATATATATTGTTGTTGTACTTGGGGATGGTCATATTGCCAGTTTAGCCAATAAAAATACACGCACTGTATATTTGGTGTTAATTTGCTTCAGCTTTATTATTACATTACATTAATCCTATTAATAGGATTAATGTAATGTAATATAAAGCTGAAGCAAATTAATACAAAATATACAGTGCGTGTGTTTTTATTGGCTAAACTGGCAATATGACCATCCCCAAGTACAACATCTGTTTCAACACACGATTTCACATCAAAAATCTTGCAAAACAAATATATATATACAATAATATAGATTTAATCAAAAGATTAAATGTGGTACTTAAAATGTATGTGGCACCAGAATTTGGTAGGGTAAAAACCAAAATTAAAATCAAGAAATTTGGTGAATAAAATTTGAAGAAAAGCAACAATGATGTATTAGGTTATAGCAGTACGTACGTTTCGTACAAACTTCATTTATTTATGTAGTGAGAACACCACATAAGATGTGTAATAAAAATGTACTCCTCAGCTGCATAATGGAAGTTCATTTTGTAAATGTGTGCAAATACAAGAGTAGGAGATGAAAAAAAATACCATCTTGACTGGGCTGTTAATCAACAGTCTATATATATGTATATGTGTGTGTATATGATGACAGTTGCTCAAGTCAGTTTCAATCTGTGTGTTTGAAGAAGACTTAAGAAGAAAGGAAAAACACTAAGAAGAGCTGCATCTACTTGCAAAGGATGTGTGAATGTAATTAGAATCCAGGTATGGATGTTGCTATGAAGTTGCAATGGGGACGCTGATGATTTTGATTGTGCAAAGCAATATGTTAGTTGCAGGATATAGGGCATTTATTGTTCTTTCAACTCAAATTCTTCATATGGCATCTTAACACATTTTACACCATACAGATAGATCAAGGCAATGGATTTCCCAAAATGTCACATCAAGCTGTAGAGATTTTATTCATTGCTTCAGCTTATCCATATACCTAAGGACAGCTCTTCCTCTTCTGCGATGTTCTTCCACTCGCTGGCCAAACAGAAGAAGTTTTGGAATGCAGTCCTTTCTCAGTTGAAAATCATGTCCAACCCATCTGCATTGAGTTTTCATCAGCATGCTTTGGATACGGGACATGTCACATTTTACTAAGATTTTGATGTCTTATCTAACCATTTTCTTGCATATGTTGTGCAAACACCACGTGAAAAGTTTCAAGGTTTTTTTTTATTTCTCTGTAGAAGTGAGTCCATGCATCTGCCCCATATGAAAATATACTCAAAATACAAGATTTCTTTTCACTTATTTTAGTTACCAGACATACCGCCTGACTGGCCTCCGTAGGATTTTCGAGCGAGATCATTGCCAGTGCCCCTGGACTGGCTTGTGCGGGTGGCACATAAAAGACACCCTTTCGAGCGTGACCGTTGCCAGTATCGCCTGACTGGCCTTCGTGCTGGTGACACGTAAAAGCACCTACTACACTCTCTGAGTGGTTGGCGTTAGGAAGGGCATCCAGCTGTAGAAACTCTGTCAAATTTAGATTGGAGCCTGGTGTTACCATCCGGTTTCACCAGTCCTCAGTCAAGTCGTCCAACCCATGCTAGCATGGAAAGCGGACGTTAAACGATGATGATGATGATATATATATATACATATCAAATTAAATATACAACCGGAAGAGCTACTACCTGTTTCATACTGTTACGATACTTGAACAGACATATTTATAAAATGTGCCATGTATCTTAAGGGCTTACAGCCGAATCTGACTGGAACGTGGAGCAGCACTCTGGCTTGCCAGCTCATGTCACACTTTCCCACCCAAGCCTGCATAGTAGATGGACGCTAAAGGATGATGATGACGAAAACACAACAAAGACAAAAGGAATGTCACTTAAAACTTTTATTCATTATTCCCATTCCTTTAATCTCTCAGAACAAATTCCTCAAAAATTCAACACAATCATGTTTAGAAATCAAAGTCATCACTGTATTGGTATATTTTGATATTTACATAATACTGGAGCTGATATTCATGGATTTAATATTAACATTGATCAAACTGAAGTTGATAATGTCAAGCTTGAAGAAGAATAAACCCTGTCTTTTAGCAGACAAAATATTCATAATTGTTGTCCTGTGGTAATAAATTTTTATATTGTTACTGTTACAGTTGTGTGTGAATACTTACATGTGTACAGGACTTTTTTGGAAGAATGACTCACTACAGATATTACAATGATATGGCTTCTGTCCTGTATGAATACGTTTGTGAATAGTTAAAGTGTTGTTATGAGAAAATGATTTACCACAGATATCACACTGATATAGTTTTTCCCCAGTATGAATACGTTTGTGCCTAGTCAATTAATTTTTTTAGAAAATGATTTACCACAGTGTTATGGTTTTTCCCCAGTATGAATATGCTTGTGCTTAGTCAAATGACTATTTCTGGAGAATGATTTACCACAGATGTCACAATGATATGGCTTCTCTCCTGTATGAATACGTTTGTGCCTAGTCAAGTGACTATTTCTGGAGAATGATTTACCACAGATACCACAGTGATATAGTTTTTCCCCAGTATGAATGAGTTTGTGATTAGTCAATTGACTATTTGTAGAGAATGATTTACCACAAGTATCACAATGAAATGCTTTCTCTCCTGTATGTGTAAGTTTGTGTTTTATCAACTCTCCACTTTGAGTGAAACATTTACCACAGATACTACAATGATATGGCTTCTCTCCTGTATGAATACGTTCGTGACGACTTACGGAGCTAATATGAGAAAATGATTTACCACAGATATCACATTGATATGGTTTTTCTCCAGTATGAATACGTTTGTGACTAATCAAGTAACTAGAAGACAAAGATTTATCACAGATATCACAATGATATGGCTTTTCTCCTGTATGTGTAAGTTTGTGTTTAGCCAAGGCATCACTCCGGGAGTAAGATTCATCACAGATATTACAATGATATGGCTTCTCTCCCGTATGTGTAAGTTTGTGTTTAGCCAAGGTGCCACTTTGAGAAAATGATTTACCACAGATATCACACTGATACGGTTTTTCCCCAGTGTGAATACGCTTATGACTAGTCAAGTTACTATTTGTAGAGAATGGTTTGCCACAGATATTACAACGATATGCTTTCTCTCCTGTATGTGTATGTTTGTGTTTAGTCAGGTTACTATTTATAGAGAAAGATTTACCACATATATTACAACGATATGGCTTCTCTCCTGTATGAATATGTTTGTGACTAGTTAAAGAGCTATTATGAGAAAATGATTCACCACAGATATCACATTGATATGGTTTTTCTCCGGTATGAATTCGTTTGTGCCTAGTCACGTGACCATGTTCAGAAAATGATTTACCACATATGTCACAATGATATGGTTTTTCTCCTGTATGTGTACGTTTGTGCCTAAACAACTCACCTCTTCGAGAGAATGATTTACCACAGACATCACAGTGATGTGGCTTCTCTCCTGTATGTGTACGTATGTGACTGGTCAAGGCACCACTTTGAGAGAATGATTTACCACAGACATTACAGTGATGTGGTTTCTCTCCTGTATGAATGCCTTTGTGTTTGGTTAAGACTCTTTCTTCAGTGAATGATTTACCACAGATATCACAATGATATGGCTTCTGTCTTGTATCAGGGTTGTTTGGATTTCTTAAATTATTCATTAGGAGATAATAATTTCTCATACATATCACAATGACAAACAAGTTTTCATTTCTATGAATATATCTGTGTTCACTTGTGTCAGTATTTTCAGAGAATAATTTAACACTATGTTTCTTTTATCCGTGTTGTTGCTTAATATCTAAAACGGCAGATTTAAACTGTTAAAACTTTTGTAAACTTATCCAAGCTTAATTAACCAAGCAATCACTTCCTCTACATTCCAGTGAAGACAAGTAAATGTTGCTGTTAATTCCATCGTACAAAAGAAATATGTTCTTATCGTTTGTCGTTGATTTTAATTACAGAAAGAGGTCAATGCTTTGATGAATGTGCCTTATAAATATATGGTCTTCCTTTAACCCTTTAGTGTTCACATTATTCTGCCATAATTAATGCTTTTTTATCCACATTGTTTTGAACTAATCAAGCATTATCTCATAGCTATGAGATTTTGATGAGGTAGTTGTTCAGTTTAAAAACCATATTGTAGGGTTGGTGTGAGAGACCAGATCTGGCCAGTTTGAACATAGAATAGGCAGAATACCTTTGGCCAGATATGGCCGGTTTAAATGCTAAAGGGTTAATTGATGAAAGTCAGTAGAAAATATCAAAGGTACATCTGAATGAAGAAATTTCCTTTACGTCAACATGATGTGATATTCTGAAATAGAAAAAGAGTCAGTTAAAGAAGATAATTAAATGATATAGTAATTCAATATTCTCTTTTACTCTTTTACGTGTTTGTCATTTGACTGTGGCCATGCTGGAGTACTGCTTTTAGTCGAGCAAATCGACCCCAGAACTTATTCTTTGTTAGCCTAGTGCTTATTCTATCGGTCTCTTTTGCCGAACCGCTAAGTTACGGGGACGTAAACACACCAGCATCGGTTGTCAAGCGATAGGTGTAAAACAACTTGCTGGGAACGAATATGTGTGTGTGTGAGCGTGATGTGTGACGATGTGAAATGTTCCGAGCCCTCCCCCGCCCCCCCGTTCGCGAGCGCGCATTTTTTCCTTCATATTCGTTCCCGGGGAGGCTTCTCGGAACATTCACATCCTGAATGTTCCAAGGCTTCTCCCCGCCCCCGCGTTCGCGAGCGCGAGTTTTTTTTCTTCATATTCGTTCACAGCAAGTTGTTTTACACATATTAGAATATTTTATTTTTTCATTTTTCACCGCGTTAAACCCTTTAGTTTGACCGGAATACCTTCTCTCTAGAGCGTGGATTACATTAGACTGAAAATTTAAGCAAGTTTGAAAAGAATAAGAGAAAATCATGTTTGTGTGTGTGTGTGTGTGTGTGTGTGTGTCACTATGTCTTGTATGTGTACGTTGTATGTAGACGTATGTATATGTTTTGTGTTTGTGTCTTTATATCATTTCTCTCAGTAGATATATATATATATATATATATATATATATATATATATATATATATATATATAAATTTAGTAAATGGAGTAAAACGTATATGTTAAATGAATTCTTTTAATAATAATAATATATATACGTGTGTGTGTGTGTATGTTTGTTTGTCGCCCCAGCGTCGCTTGACAACCGATGCTGGTGTGTTTGCGTCCCCGTAACTTAGCGGTTCGGCAAAAAGGAGAACGATAGAATAAGTACTAGGCTTGCAAAGAATAAGCTCTGGGGGTCGATCTGGTTGACTATAAAGGCCTTGCTCCAGCATGGCCGCAGCCAAGTGACTGAAACGAAGTAAAAGAGTAAATTATACACTACCTGTTATCACGTTTACGGCCTTAAAGTAAATCTTTGTCAACTTACCGTATTCAGATATAAACAGCGACTCAGTGATCGGTAATTAAATGCACTAATTAATAATTTAGTTGCAGTTAGAAGTGTTGTAGAAGCTACATGACAAGCCTGACGAGTCAGTGCTGCCATCTATTGCAGAATAGAAGAAATACAATGATGTAAAGGGAAACAAATTCTACAGCATTTCAAAAAACGGTCCAAGTAAACTATTATACGACGTCGAGGGTTCCAGCCTTTATTTCCAAAATATACATGATTCCAAATGACAGAACAAGTGGGAGTTGATGGAATATCATGTTTTCTATTACAATCTGGTTTTGTTTCCACTCATTACTCTACTCTCATTGGTCCATGTAGTTCGACATTCTTCCTTGGCACTCCGTCGCTTAACGACGTCGAAGGTTCCAGTTGATCCGTTCAACGGAACAGCCTGCTCGTGAAACTAACGTGCAAGTGGCTGAGCACCCCACAGACACGTGTACCCTTAACGTTGTTCTCGGGGATATTCAGCGTGACACAGTGTGACAAGGCTGACCCTTTGAATTACAGGCACACCAGAAACAGGAAGTAAGAGTGAGAGAAAGTTGTGGTGGAAGAGTACAGCAGGGTTCGCCACCATCCCCTGCCGGAGCATCGTGGAGCTTTTAGGTGTTTTCGCTCAATAAACACTCACAACGCCCGGTTTGGGAATCGAAACTGCGATCCTATGACCGCGAGTCCGCTGCCCTAACCACTGGGCCATTGCGCCTCCACTCTCACAGAATGAAACAAAGTACAACACTGAAATGAATCCAACCAGTTAGTAGAGCCATCTATTGGAGAATTTAAAAATATACAATCATATAAAGGGAAGAACTGCTACAACACTTGAAACACGTACCATTTAAATAATGAATTAAGGTTTTTAATTACTGGTCACTGAGTTGCTGATTGTATCTGAATACGATAAATTAACAATGATATACTTTAAGGTGATAATGGTTAGAACGATAATAATGTAATAGCCATTTTCTCGTCTTAAATAATAACTTCTAAACTGAAATATCGATCTGTTGCTTACGAAAACGTATGATCGAATATTACATGTGATATAAATGAGAGTAACGTAGCATAATTAGTAAAATTGAGAGGAAAACGATTAGAGACTACCACATTAATTAATGCTGGCCTGTTGTTTATGAAGCACTGATAAAACGGTAAGTTGACAAACGTTTACTTTAAGGTTATATTGATATTAGTAATGATGTTGATGGTTTCAAATTTTGGCCCAGGGCGAGCAGGAAGTCGATTACATGGAACCCAGCATTTAATGAGAAGCAAAGTCGAACTCGCTCCTATTTGAATTCATGATTTTCTGCCGAGGTGTACTCTGCCTTTCATTCCTTTACGGATGAATACAATAACAATAATGGTAATCTTTTCTAATTTAGGCACAAGGCCTGACATTTGGCGGAAGGGAATAAATCAGTTACATGTATCCTAGTGCTCTACAGCTTTGTAGTTATTTACCTCGAAAGGTGAAGTGGACCTCGGTGGAGTTTGAACTTCCAGAGTAAAGACGGACGAATTGATGTTAGGCGTTTTGTCCGGCTTGCTAACGCTTCTGGCAGTAAATAATAGAATTATATAATAAACCCTTCGAAGTTACGGTAATCATGTAAAAGCTGGTAAGACACAGGACTGCACCAAGCATGACTGTCTGCTTTGGCAGGGTTTCTACGGCTGGATGACAATTGATGTTGTTTAATTTACAGGAGTGGCTGTGTGGTAAGTAGCTTGCTTACCAACCACATGGTTCCGGGTTTAGTCCCACTGCGTGGCACCTTGGGCAAGTGTCTTCTACTATAGCCTCGGGCCGACCAAAGCCTTCTGAGTGGATTTGGTAGACGGAAACTGAAAGAAGCCCGTCGTATATATGTATATATATATATGTATATATATATATATGTATGTGTGTTTGTGTGTCTCCCTCCACCATCGCTTGACAACCGATGCTGGTGTGTTTACGTCCCCGTAACTTAGCGGTTCGGCAAAAAGAGACCTATAGAATAAGTACTAGGCTTACAAAGAATAAGTCCTGGGGTCGATTTCCTTGACTAAAGACGGTGCTCCAGCATGGCCGCAGTCAAATGACTGAAACAAGTAAAAGAGAATGTTGAATTACGATGTTGTAAGTATTTAGAGAAATGTAGAAATGCTTCATCTATATACAGAATGTAAAACTTTCAGTGCCTCAATGGATTCTGACCCATGCAAATGGATGACATTTGCAATGTTGAATTACTATGTCTTTTAAGGATTCTCTTTATCTTACTGCTTCTTTTCCTATTTCAGAATATCACACCATGTTGGCGTAAAAGAAATTTCTTCATTCAGATGTGTGTCTGATATTTTTATTGATGTTCATCGATTAAAAGAAGAGCATACATTTATAAGCCACATTCATCAATACATCAAGCTCTTTATATAAATAAAGTCTTCGACAATTGATGGGAAAGTATTTCTTCTGGACAATGCAAATTAACAGCAACATTTACTTGTCTTCACTGTCTGGAATGTAAAGGCGATGATCAATTTACAGGTTAATTAACATTTAATAATTTTACAAAAGATTATATCTTCTGTTTTAGATTTTAAATGAGATCACTGATGAAAGAAATATAACATTAAATTATTCTCTGACAATTGTGACACAACTTAACACAAACATTCATAGAAATGAAAAAAACACTATCATTGTGATATGGTATGACAAATTATTCTCTCATAATGAATAATTTAGATAAACCAAAAAATACTGATGCAGGAGTGAGGCCATATCATTCTCATATCCATGGTAAATCATTTTCTGAAAATGATGTTTTAACTAGTCAACAAAGTACTCACTCAGGAGAGAAACCATATCACTGTGATGTCTGTGGTAAATCATTCTCTGAAAATGGTACCTTGACTCGTCATATGCGTACACATACAGGAGAGAAGCCATATCGTTGTGATATCTGTGGTAAATCATTCTCTCGAAGTGGTGCCGTGACTACACACAAACGTACACATACAGGAGAGAAGCCATATCATTGTGATATCTGTGGTAAATCATTCTCTCAAAGTTATACCTTGACTACACACAAACGTACACATACAGGAGAGAAGCCATATCATTGCAATATATGTGGTAAATCATTCTCTGAAAGTGGTCACTTGGCTAAACACAAACCTATACATACAGGAGAGAAGCCATATCATTGCAGTATCTGTGGTCAATCATTTTCTAGAAGTAGTCATTTGACTAATCATATACTTATTCATACTGGGGAAAAACCATATCAGTGTGATATCTGTGGTAAATCATTTACTAAGAATAGCTCTTTAACTAGTCACAAACGTATACACACAGGAGAGAAGCCATATCATTGTAACATCTGTGGTAAATCATTTTCTGAAAATAGCAAACTGACTCGTCATAAACATATCCATACTGGGGAAAAACCATATCAGTGTGATATCTGTGATAAGTCATTCTCTCAATTTAATGAATTAACTCGTCACAAACGTGTTCACACTGGTAAGAAGCCATATCACTGTAACATTTGTGGTAAATCATTTTCTGTTAGATGTAGCTTAACTACACACAAGCATACACATTCAGAAGAGAAGCCATACCATTGTGATATCTGTGGTAAATCATTCTCTGTTAGATTTAGCTTAACTATACACAAACATACACATACAGGAGAGAGGCCATACCATTGTGATATCTGTGGTAAATCAATATCTCGAAAGAGTAACGTAAATAAACACAAACGTACTCATACAGGAGAGAAGCCATACCATTGTGATATCTGTGGTAACTCATTCTCTGAGACATCTTCCTTAACTAAACACAGACGTACACACACAGGAGAGAAACCATATCAGTGTGATATCTGTGGTAAATCATTTTCTGAAAAGAGTAATGAAACTAGACACAAACGTACTCATACAGGAGAGAAACCATACCATTGTGATATTTGTGGTAACTCATATTCTGGAGGATCTTCTTTAACTCAACACAGACGTACACACACAGGAGAGAAGCCATATCAGTGTGATATCTGTGGTAAATCATTTTCTGAAAGTAATACCATAAATAAACACAAATGTACTCATACAGGAGTGAGGCCATACCATTGTGATGTCTGTGGTAAATCATTTTCTAAAAATGCTAATTTGACTACTCACAAATTCATTCATACAGGGCAAAAACCATATGACTGTGATACCTGTGGTAAATCATTCTCTGAAAGATCTTCCTTAACTAAGCACAGCCATACACATACGGTAGAGAAGCCATATCAGTGTGATATCTGCGGTAAATCATTCTCTCTAAATAATCGTTTGAATATTCATAAACGCATTCATACTGGGGAAAAACCATATCATTGTGATATCTGTGGTAAATCATTTTCTCAAAAGAGTGTTTTAACTGCTCACAAGCGTATTCATACAGGAGAGAAGCAATATCGTTGTAACATCTGTGGTAAATCATTTTCTGAAAATAGCAGTGTAACTAGTCATAAACGTATCCATACTGGGGAGAAACCATATCAGTGTGATATCTGTAGTAAATCATTCACTAAAAGTAATCATTTGAAGATTCATAAACGTATTCATACTGGGGAAAAACGATATCAGTGTGACATCTGTGGTAAATCATTTACTAAGAAAAGCACTTTAACTTGTCACAAACGTCTTCATACAGGAGAGAAGCCATATCATTGTAATATCTGTGGCAAATGTTTCACTCAAAATGGTGAGTTGATTAAACACAAGCTTACACATACAGGAGAGAAAGCATTTCATTGTAATATCTGTGGTAAATCATTTTCTGAAAATAGCAAACTGACTCGTCATAAACGTATCCATATTGGGGAAAAACGATATCAGTGTGATATCTGTAGTAAATCATTTTCTCATAATGGTACTTTAACCTGTCACAAACGTATTCATACTGGAGAAAAACCATATCAGTGTGATATCTGTGGTAAATCATTTTCTAAGAATAGCACTTTAACTAGTCACAAACGTATTCATACAGGAGAGAAACCATATCATTGTGATATCTGTGGTAAATCATTCTCTCAAAACGGTCACTTAAGTAGACATTTGACTAATCATACACAAGTGTAACATTATTAATATCAAAATTTATTACAACAGGACAATTATGAATATTTTGTTTGCTAAAAGACAAGGATTTTCCCTTTTAAGCTTAACGTTATTAACTTCAAGTTCATGAATGGCAATATGAAATTGATGAATATCAACCTTAATATCATGTCGTCGTCGTCGTTTAACGTCCGCTTTATATATGGAAATATATTAACAGAGCAATGACTTTGATTTCTGAAGATGATTGTGCTGAATTTTGGAGAAATTTGTTCTGAGAGAATAAAAGAATGGGAATAATGAATAAAAGTTTTAAGTGACATTGCTTTTGTCTTTGTTGTTTTCATTATCATCATCCATTTTCTTTGCAGGTATGGGTAGGATGTGACATGAGTGCTGCCCCAGGTTCCACTCATATTTGGCTTGGTTTCTTTGGCTGTTTGCCCTTCAGATACATGGCGTATTTTATAAATATGCCTGTTCAAGCATTGTAGTAGCATGAAACTAATAGTAGCCCTTCCGGTTGTGTATTTAATTTGATATGCATATGTGTGTGTGTGTGTGAACACGCTGTATACATTTCTTGTATTTTTAGCATATTTTTATATGGGGCAGAAGCATGGACTCCCTTCTACAGAGAAATAAAAAGTATCTTGAAATTTTTCAAACATGGTGTTTGCACATCATCATCATCGTTTAACGTCCGCTTTCCATGCTAGCATGGGTTGGATGATTTGACTGAGGACTGGTGAAACCAGATGGCTACACCAGGCTCCAATCTGATTTGGCAGAGTTTCTACAGTTGGATGCCCTTCCTAATGCCAACCACTCCGAGTGTAGTGGGTGCTTTTATGTGTCACCCGCACAAAGGCCAATCAGGCGGTACTGGCAACGGCCACGCTAAAAAAATGGTGCATTTTATGTGCCACCCGCACAAGAGCCAGTCCAGGGGCACTGGCAACGATCTCACATATGCAACGAAATGGCAAGGTAAGACATTAAGTGTAAAAATCTTAGGAAAATGTGATATCTCCAGTATCCAAAGCATGTTGATGAGAATTTAGTTCAGATGGAGAGGACATGTTTTTCAAATGGGAAATGACTGCATTCCAAAAATTCTTTTATCGACTCCGAAAGGATGAAAGGCAAAGTTTACCTCAGTAGAATTTGAACTCAGAACACAAAGATGGATGAAAAACTTCTAAGCATTTTGCCTGGTGCAGTCAAAATCATGCTAGCCTGCCACATTAATAACACCAACAAGATTAAGCAGAATTATTATATCCTACGTTTTTTAAGTTAGTTGGATGTGAATTGAAAGAGATTTAGCTGTTGTTTCAAGCAGCTACACAGACACTCCTTATTTGGTTCTTGATGGAATGACCCAACAGACTGAACTACACTAACACCCAGCTTGTGGATTGGGAGTTGATGAGTTCAGATCTGTTTGCAAGTGTTTCGTTAAATTGTTGCACAGGACACCTTATCCTGTATTTTCTTTATTTCTTTGCCCGACTGCTCCCTTTTCTTAACCCCCCCCCCTTTTAGTATTCAGATTACTCTATCAAATGCAATGCTTATATGGTGTGCTTGAGAAGACCTGACAAGCCAAGTGAGACCGTAACCATGGCTTTTGCCAGTGCTGTTTAACCAGCCCATTTAAGAGTACCCTTCAATCATTGGACAATAAACAATGTTTGCAAAGACCTGTTGAGACAAGTGAAATTGGTGATGTGGTCGATGATAGTACCGCCTGATTGGCACCCATGCCAGTGGAACATTAAAAGCACCATTGGAGCGTGATCATTGCCAGGCCCACTGACTGTTTCTCGTGCCAGTGGCACGTAAAGAAGTACCATTTGTGTGCGGCCTAACTGGTCCTCATGCTGGTTGCACGTAAAAACACCCACTACACTCTTGGAGTGGTTGGCGTTAGGAAGGGCATCCAGCTGTAGAAACATTGCCAGATCAGACTGGAAACTTCAGCAGCCTTGTGGTGTGCCAGCCCTCAGTCAAATTGTCCAACCCATGCCAGCATGGGAAGCGGACGTTAACCGATGAGGATGAGGTATATATATACATAAATATATGAATATATATATGTGTGTGCGTGTGTGCATATATATATATATATATATATAAAGTATTTATTGACCTTTCTCTTTTAAAAATCGACACGAACTTTCCAGGCTTTAAAAAAAAAACCCCAGTTCTGAGGTGGATTCATTAAACTAAAAGTTCTCCACAGCTGTGCTGCAGCATGGCCACAGTCAAATGACTGAAACAAGTAAAAGAGTGAATGTTCGGATGAAACCGAGAGAGAAATAATTAGGCAAAGAAAACCAATGAAGCGAATTCAGCCAGTAAGTAGCGCCATCATGTGGAGAATCGGGGAAATTTAATCGTTTAAAGGGGAATAACTTCTATAGCAGTGGAAAAGTTGTATATTAATGGTGAATTACTATCGGGCACTGACATATAAGAATACGGTAAGTTGACAAAGATTTATTTTAAGGCTGTAATGATTAGATATAGATATATATATATGTGTTAGAAGTATAATTTCCTATTTGATGTTCGTAAAATCATAGAGATCCAAGAAGTTTATTTTAATAAAATATTTAGTAATGATAAGTGGACCACAATACGAACAACGAGTAAAAAGTGAGAAAAATATCGAGTTATTTTGAATAGAGGTTCGCCCTTGGACACATTTGAAAATTGTTCGACAATCCACGGCGAGTACACCAAGCAAAACAAGTAGCTGAATGTGAGAAGAAAGATCAAACCAGTGTCGTAATTGTATAGCTTTCATTGATTATCTGCTGAGCTGTAAGTATTTCGTTGGAATTCACAATAAAACGGGGAGCTGGAGGGTGTCTCCGCAAGACATACTAATAGAGACGAAATGAAATTTAAACTAAAACAAATTCGATTTTACGAAGATCAAATACGAAATAATGAATAATAATGTTGAATGGGGAAATATATTTCCTTGTCTTTTACAATTATATATATATACATCATCATCATCTTTTAACGTCTGCTTTCCATGCTAGCATGGGTTGAACGATTTGACTGAGGACTGGTGAACCAGATGGCTACACAAGGCTCCAATCTGATTTGGCAGAGTTTCTACAGTTGGGTGCTTTTACGTGCCACCAGCACGAAGGCCAGTCAGGCGGTACTGGCAACAGCCACGCTCAAGATGGTGTATTTTATGTGCCACCTGCACAGGAGCCAGTCCAGTGGCACTGGCAACGATCTCGTTCGAATGTCTTTACACGTGCCACCGGCACAAGTGCCAGGAAGGCGACGCTGGGCACAGGTGCCATCACAATTTCGCTTTCGCTTGCCCCAACAGGTCTTCGCAAGCTGAGTTTAGTGTCCAATGAAGGAGACGACGTTGGAATGGGTGCCAATCGTCATATATTTATATATATTCTCAATATAAAATAGTGTTCATTTAAACACAAGAGAAAACTGCCTTCAAGAAGCAGTTTTTACCACTGAATAGTCACAAATCTATTACAGACATGATGAGAAAATATATCAGTGAACCATAATAATTTCTTACCTCTACTGGGTCAGAACAAGTAAAATCTGCCTCCATAAACTGTGAACCATGCAAGCCTTGAAACTATGAGAATATTGTTGTTGTAATACTTGCTATGTTGATTTACTGTTTTGTTCTATTTCCTCAATATCTTAAGGTTTTCTTGTATTATTTCAGAATATCACATCATGTTGGTATAAAAGAAATTTCTTACATCGGATGTGCATTTGATATTTTTATCAACTTACATTGAGTAAAAGGAAGACAATATATTTATAAGGAGCATTCATCAATAAATCAACTTCTTTATATAAATTCAATCTATGACAAACAATGCTGAAATATTTCTTCTGTAAAATGGAATTAACAGCTACATTTTTTCATCTGTGCTATCTAGAAGGTTAATTTACCGGTTAATTAAGCTTAGATAACGTTACAAAGGAGTTGACAATTTACATTGCTGTTTTAGATAATAATTAACATCACAGATGAAAGAAACAGCAGAAAATTATTCCTTGGAAATAGTAGATCAACTGGACACAAACTTATTCATAGAAATGACAAATTCTTCTCCTATAATGAATAATTTAACTAAACCAAAAAACCCTGATACAGGAGAGATGCCATATCACTGTAATATCTGTGGCAAAACATTCTCTCAAAGGATTTACTTGACTAAACACAAGCGTACACATACAGGAGAGAAGCCATATCATTGCAACATCTGTGGTCAATCGTTTTCTGAATCTTGTAACTTGAAAACACATAAACGTGTTCACACAGGTGAGAAGCCATATCACTGTAACATTTGTGGTAAATCATTTTCTGTTAGATGTAGCTTAACTACACACAAGCATACACATTCAGAAGAGAAGCCATACCATTGTGATATCTGTGGTAAATCATTCATTAAAAATTGTAATTTGAATACTCACAGATTCAGTCATACAGGCCTAAAGCCATATCACTGTGATATCTGTGGTAAATCATTCTCTGTTAGATTTAGCTTAACTATACACAAACATACACATACAGGAGAGAGGCCATACCATTGTGATATCTGTGGTAACTCATTCTCTGAAAGACATTCCTTAACTAAACACAGACGTACACACACAGGAGAGAAGCCATATCAGTGTGATGTCTGTGGTAAATCCTTCTCTGTTAGATTTCACTTAACTAGACACAAACATATACATACAGGAGAGAAGCCATACCATTGCGATATCTGTGGTAAATCATTTTCTCAAAATGGTAGTTTGACTACTCACAAATTCATTCATACAGGGCAAAAACCATATCACTGTGATACCTGTGGTAAATCATTCACTGAAAGATCTTCCTTAACTAAACACAGACGTACACATACAGGAGAGAAGCCATATCAGTGTGATATCTGCGGTAAAAGCTTTTCCTACACCAGTCACTTGAAAACGCACAAACGTATTCATACAGGTGAGAAGCCATATCATTGTGATACCTGTGGTAAAACATTCTCTGAAAGATATTCCTTAACTAAACACAGCCGTACACATACGGGAGAGAAGCCATATCAGTGTGATATCTGTGGTAAACAATTATGTGATGCCAGTTATTTGAAAAGGCACAAACGTATTCATACAGGTGAGAAGCCGTATCACTGTGATATCTGTGGTAAATCATTTTCTCAAAATAGTATCATAAATAAACACAAACGTACTCATACAGGAGAGAAACCATATCAGTGTGATATCTGTGGTAAATCATTCTCTTGTAATAGTCACTTGACTAATCACAAACGCATTCATACAGGAGAGAGGCCATATCACTGTGATATCTGTGGTAAATCATTTCCTCAAACCAGTGCCTTGACTAGACACAAACGGACACATACAAGAGAGAAGCCATATCACTGTGATACCTGTGGTGAATCATTTCTGCAAATGAGTGCCTTAACTAAACACAAACTGATACATACTGAAGAGAAGCCATAACATTGCAAATCTGTGGTAATTCAGTTTCTGAAAATGGTGTTTTAACTATACACAAACATGTTTATACAAGAGAGGAACTATGTCATGGTCATATCTGTGGTAACTCATTCCCTCATAGACCTAACTTAAACGTACATAAATGCATTCCTACATGAGCAAAGCCATGTTAGTGTGACATTTATGGCAAATCATTTTCTCAAAAAAGCCACATCCATACACATGTGGGTGTTCACCGAACAGGTCTAGCTGCATCAGTGTCAAAGTTTATTACATCAACAATTAAGACTATTCTGTCTGCTAAAAGTCAAGGATTTTTTTTTCCATCATCAGCTTTTTTACTGTCAATGTGAACCTGAAGTTGTCGTGATCTGTAAACATATCGACTCTGAAATAACTTGATTACTGAATGAATATGCCTGCTCTTGGATTTTGAGGAATTTGTTAATAAAGAATAAGGAATAAAAAGTTATACTGTAACCATTTTGTGTTTGTTTTGTTATTCTATATCTAAACACTGACTCCTCTATACCTTAAATCTCTCAACTGGCACAAATCACACTCCTTCAATACTATTTTCTCCACTGCCAATTGTGGGAATTTTTGTTTTGCTAGGCACTTGGTTAATCTGTCAGTGCTGTTGTCAAATAAAAAGCACTGGTGCTAGGAAGACAGCAGTAGTGCTGGTGCCATGTAAAGAGATTTTGGTGCTAGTCCCATGGTGCTATGTAATGAGCACAGGTGCTGATGCCAGGTAAAAACAACTAGCAATTGTACCATGTGAAAAAACTTCTACAAGTGAGGTTGCCTTTTAGAAAGCTCTGGTGATGGTACCACACACAATGGGAAATTCGAGAGAGAGAAACCCTATCGATTAAAATAACTATTCTGAGCATTCCTACTTAAACGGGTAACGTTTTGTAGTAGAATATATGAATACACTTTATTCAAATAACTTGGTAGAAATTTGAAAAAACTTCAATCTGAAGCTATTGACGAAATGGGACAAATGCAGCCAGTCAGCAGAGCCATCTATTGGAGAATTGGCGGAATACAATCATATAAAGGGAAATAACCTCCACAACACTTCAACCTCGTACCATTGGAAATATTAATTACGGTGATTAAATTACCAGTCATTTGATCGTTGTTTATATCTGAATACGGTAAGTCGGCAAACATTGACTTTGATGTTAATAATGCTACTGATAACGATGTAAATAATAGAATTATGTTCACCTCTAGGTGAAACATAGGGAAACATATTTGCTTGTTTTATTTGTTTCCTATGAAATCCTATGACCGACTGTTACATGTGATATAAAGTCAGTTATTTTATGAAATGAGAGTAAAGCGGCGCAATTAATTAGTAGAATGAAAGGAAACCGATTGAAGAAAACCACATTAATTAATGTTGTCCTGTTGGGTTTTATTTAAGCAAAGCGGTCCAGGCGCGCGCACTCGCACGCGCAAATCCGCGCTAGATAGTCGCGACTAGTCGATCCTACAACGACCATCTAGCGCAAATGCGCAAAACATGTATGAGGGTTTTTTTTTTATTTTTAAACAAAGCAAATAAATTTTCTTTTTTTGAATCTTCCCCATCTTACTCTTAAAACGTCGTTTTACGTTCTTCCAGGGTGTATTTTGGTGTCACATCTATTTCAGTAATCCCATTGTACGCACTTCAACAATCAGAATTGGTTTCATAAAGTTTTTTAATAAGTGGAAGAAGAGTTTCAGAAGAACGGTCAGGTACAAACACTAAAAACCTATTCTAATCCTCTCTATCCCAT
This sequence comes from Octopus bimaculoides, assembly GCF_046866305.1. NCBI lineage: Eukaryota > Metazoa > Mollusca > Cephalopoda > Octopoda > Octopodidae > Octopus > Octopus bimaculoides. Next base: position 19,190,662 of record NC_142956.1, read on the forward strand.
CCTCCGTTGTATTTGCACATCATAGATTCATCTGTTTCTACGATGTGCCCAAGTCCACCAATTTGGTAGGGGTTACGCAAAAGATAGTTACTTGTACTGATACCATTGAACAACCAGTAGATTTTGAAAGACCGACTTTTTAATGGACTCTTCACCAAAAACAGGTAGTGTATAATTTATTTACTTTGTTTAAAAAAAATTATTTACTTTGTTTAGAAAAGTAGTCGTAGGATCGACTAGGCACGACTCGCTATTGCGGATGCGCGAGTGCGGACACTGGGCTCCACTCTTCTTGAATAGTACCGTTCTGTTGTTTATGAGACATTGATAAAACGGTCAGTTGAGAAGGATTTGCTCTTAGGTTATATTAATAATTGGATTGATTTCAAACTTTGTCCCAGGGCCAGCAATCTTTGATGCGAGCGGAATGTCGGTTAAAGAGAACCCAGATTTTCTTGAATGAAATAAAAGACAAAGTTGACCTCGGCCGTTTTTGAACTGAGGACTTAGAATACTTTCTGGGTTAATAAAATGATGATGATGATAATGTTGTGTACTTTAGGCACACGGTTTGAAATTTGGCGGGAGGGCGTTAGTCCTGCCACCATGGACTCCGGTGCTCTACTGCTTCTTATTGTATCAATTCCGAAAGGGGCAGACAAAGACGACCTTGATGGAATTTGAACTGTAAGAGCCAGTATACTGTCGGATTTTGTGAGCCCTTCGAAGTTACAATAATCATATTGAAGTGAAAACACAGAACAACGTTGGAAGAATATACTTCGTTGTGTTAGATCTGTTTTAAAAACACTCCGGAATTGAGTGTTGCATGTGATCATAAAGTATATAGATAAAAGATTTGGTGGATTAACGGTAGTTCCAAAATGTTAGGTGTACTTTAAATTTAATAAGTGTTTAACTGAACTAGGGAGATCACTTATGGTTGTCAGATCAACTGTTCTAGTTACCTACGGATCACGATGAGTTAAATTTAAGCAGATAATAATGTGTCTTCGTGCAACAGCTCTGCGAAATTTTTATGTTGTATAAATCTTTTTTCTGTTTTGGTTTTCTCTTACAACAAAGGTGTTTGACTCGAGCAAAAAAAAAAAACAAAAAAATAGTGCAATAGATGTACAACAACATGTAGTAAACGAATATGAAAAGAGAAATTAAATTTTGTGACCGGGTGTTAACGTTGAGTTTTCGGATCCTGTGAAATGATGATTGTGGAACACCCCACACGCATGTGTGCGTGTACACGTGCACGCACACATATATAAACTCGAACATCAGATGAAATGGGCATGTGTGAGAGAAAGAGAAGGGCGGGGGTTGTGTATTTGTGTATACATTCATATATAAGAATTTTGGGCTGTGTGCCTAGAGTAGAAAAAAATATTTCCAAAGTTGAATTACTATGTCATTTAACTGTCTTCTTTATCTGACTGTTTCTTTTTCTATTTCAGAATATTACATCCTGTTCACAAGAAAGAAATTACATCGTTCAGATGTGCCATTGATATTTTTATCAACTTTTATTGACTACAGAAAGATGATATATTTATAAGGAGCATTCATCAATACATCAACCTCTTTATATAAAACATATTCAGAGAAATGTAAAAGACTCTTTCATTGTTATATGTACAATAAGTTATTCTCTCATAATGAATCATTTAACCAAACGCAAAAACCCTGATGCAGCAGAGAAACCATATCACTGTAATACCTGTGGTAAATCATTCTCTCAAAGTGGTCACTTGACTATACACAAGCGTACACATACAGGAGAGAAGCCATATCATTGTAATATCTGTGGTAAATCATTCCCTGAAAGTGGTGCCTTGACTAAACACAAACTTACACATACAGGAGAGAAGCCATATCATTGTGACACTTGTGGTAAATCATTCTCTACGAATAGTCAACTGATTTGTCACAAGCGTATTCATACTGGAGAAAAGCCATATCATTGTGATATCTGTGGTAAATCATTCTCTCAGAGTGGGGACTTGACTAGACACAAATATACACATACTGGAGAGAAGCCATATCATTGTGATATTTGTGGTAAATCATTCCCGGAAAAGAAACATTTGACTCGTCACAAATATATTCATACTGGAGGAAAACCATATCATTGTGATATCTGTGGTAAATCATTTCCTGAAAGTAGTGACTTGAATAAACACAAGCATACACATACAGGAGAGAAGCCATATCATTGTGATATTTGTGGTAAATCATTCTCTGAAAATAGTAATTTGATTCGTCACAAACGTATTCATACTGGAGAGAAGCCATATAATTGTGATATTTGTGGTAAATCATTCTCTACAAATAATTATTTGACTTGTCACAAGCATATTCATACAGGAGAAAAACCATATCATTGTGATATCTGTGATAAATCATTCTCTCGAAGTGGAGATTTGACTAAACACAAACATACACATACAGGAGAGAAGCCATATCATTGTGATATTTGTGGTAACTCATTTTCTTCCAGTAGTCATTTGAGTCGTCACAAACGTATTCATACTGGAGAAAAACCATATTATTGTGCTATTTGTGGTAAATCGTTTTCTCGAAATAGCATTTTAACTTGTCACAAAAGTATTCATACAGGAGAGAATCCATACCATTGTGATATCTGTGGTAAATCATTCTTCTATAATAGTCAGTTGACTTATCATATACGTATTCATACTGAAGGAAAACCACATCAGTGTGATATCTGTGGTGAATCATTTTTTAGAAATAGCGGTTTAACTAGTCACAAACGTGTTCATACAGGAGAGAAGCCATATCATTGTGATGTGTGCGGTAAATCATTCACTCAAAGTGGTACCTTAACTAAACACAAGTGGACGCATACAAAAAAGAAGCCATAATATTCCAATACCTGTGCTAATTATTTTTGGGAAAAGTTTGTCAATGTGACATCTGTGGTAAACCATTCTCCCCAAAAAAACGCACATGCATTCACATTTAGGTATTCACAAGTGTAAGTGAATCAAAGGCAATGTTTATAAAACAATTAATTTTATTTTTCCTGCTAAAAGACTTTTTTTTTCCTCATCATCAAATTTGTCATCCGTAAAAATATTGACTATGAGATAACTTGATTACTGAAAATTCCTGCGGTTGAATTTTGAGGAATTTCTTAAAAAAGAATAATGAATAAAAAGTTAGACTAAACATTTTGTGTTTTGTTAATCTATATCTAGACACTGACTCCTCTATACTTTAAATTTCTCAACTGGCACAAGTCTCATTCTTTAAATACTGATTCCGTCACTCCCAGTTGTACGTTTTTTTTGTCTTGCAAGGTTCTTGGAGATCATGTCAGTGCTATTTTCATAGCAAAAGCACTGGTGCTGGTGCCATGTAAGGAGACGTGCTGCTTTTGTCATGTAAAAGGCCTTGGTGCTGGACTCTTATAAAAAGCACTGGTTATGACGCTATGTGAAGAGCACAGGTGTTGGTGCCAGATAAAAGCACTGGTGACGGTATCACATGAAAAGCTATACTTTGGGTGGTTCCCACGTTAAAAGCACCGGTGCTGATGGCTCGTAAAAACACCTAATGCACTCTGTAAATTGTTTGGTATTAGGAAGTTCTTCCTGAACTAGAAACCATGCTGAAACAGACAATTGATGTGAGAAACCCTGTCAATTAAAATAACTATTCTGAGCCTGGTTACTACTTTAGTGGCTAATGTTTTGTAGTAGAATATAGGAATACACTTTGTTCAAGTAACTTAGTGGAAATTTGAAAATAATTCAATGTAAAGCTATTGACAAAATGGGACAAAGGCAGCCAGTCAGCAGAGCCATCTATTGGAGAATTGGTGGAATACAATCATATGAAGGGAAATAACCTCTACAACACTTCAACCTCGTACCGTGGAAAATATTAATCACGGTTATTAATTACCAGTCGCTTCATCGTCTTAAATAATGATTTCCAAACTGAAATGTTGATTTGTTTCCTATGAAATCGTATGACCGACTGTTAAATGTGATATAAAGTCAGTTATTTTATAAAATGAGAGTAAAGCGGCGCAATTAATTAGTAGAATGAAAGGAAACCGATTGAAGAATACCGCATTAATTAATGTTGTCCTGTTGTTAATGAGATACTGATAAAAGAGGTAAGTCGACAAGGATTTGCTCTTAAGTTATATTAATAATAATAATGATAATGGTATAACTACGGATTTCGGTGAGACTAAAGTGTTTGACCCGAGCAAAAGAAAGAAAGAAAAAATAATAATGTGTAGTACATGAATATGAAAAAAAAAAAAAAAAAATGCGCGGCGAAAGAGAGGCTAATCGGAAAATTCACATCGGGGATGTTCCGAGTTTTCTCACCACTTCCCCGTTCGTCGGCAAAATTTCTTTTTCTTCATATTCGTTTACTACACATTATTTTACACCTAGTATAGTATTTTTTTATTTCAATTTTTTTTTTTTTTTGACGGGCGTGAATGGGGTGCGGACTCGGATAATTCACGCTATCCAGTAACTCCACTTCGAAACCCGGTCACAAAAATGAAAAAAAAAAAAAAATGTAATAGGTGTAAAATGACATATAATAAACGATTATAAAAAATAAATGCGCGCTGCCGAACGGGAGGGGGTGGGGCAACCCACCGGACAATTCACGCGATTTTTTCTCTAAAGAAAATGGATATCCTTCCCAACCACATGGTACCAGGTTCACCCCCACTACATGGCACCTTGGGCAAGTGAATTTTTCGAGTCCTCCCCCCCCCCCCCGTTTGCTAGCGCACATTTTTTGTTTCATATTCGTTTTTTTCTGCCCCCACCTCACCAAATTTGGATGAAAATTTCATTTAAAAATATCTATTTTTCTGTAAGTTATTTTGTAACAATTTCAATTCCTCAATGGATATTGATCCATGCCAAAATAGGCATTAAATATATGACAATGCTGATGTTGTAATATTTACCATGTTGAATTGATATGTCATTTAACTATCCACTTAATTTTACTATGTCTTTTTTCTATTTCAGAATATTACATCATATTGAAATAAAAGAAATTACTTCATTCAGGTGCCTTTGATATTTTTATCAACTTTTATTAACTAAAGGAAGACGATATATTTATAAGGAGCATTCATCAATACATCAACCTCTTTATATAAACATATTCAGAGAAATGTAAAAGAGACTTTCATTGTTATATGTACAATTAATTACTCTCTCATAATGAATAATTTAACTAAACACAAAAACCCTGATGCAGAAGAAAAACCACATCACTGTACTATCTGTGGTAAATCATTCTCTCAAAGTGGTCACTTGACTGTACACAAGCGTACACATACAGGAGAGAAGCCATATCATTGTACTATCTGTGGTAAATCATTCTCTGAAAGCGGTACCTTGACTAAACACAAACGTACACATACAGGAGAGAAGCCATATCATTGTGATATTTGTGGTAAATCATTCTCTGAAAGTAAACATTTGACTCGTCACAAACGTACACATACAGGAGAGAAACCATATCATTGTGATATCTGTGGTAAATCATTTCCTGAAAGTAGTGACTTGAATAAACACAAGCATACACATACAGGAGAGAAGCCATATCATTGTGATATTTGTGGTAAATCATTCTCTGAAAGTAGTAATTTGATTCGTCACAAACGTACACATACTGGAGAGAAGCCATACCATTGTGAGATCTGTGGTAAATCATTCTCTACAAATAGTTATTTGACTTGTCACAAGCATATTCATACTGGAGAAAAACCATATCATTGTGATATCTGTGATAAATCATTCTCTCGCACTGGAGACTTGGCTAGACACAAACTTACACATACAGGAGAGAAGCCATATCATTGTGAGATCTGTGGTAACTCATTTTCTTCCAGTAGTCATTTGAGTCGTCACAAACGTATTCATACTGGGGAAAAACCATATTATTGTGCTATTTGTGGTAAATCGTTTTCTCGAAATAGCATTTTAACTTGTCACAAAAGTATTCATACAGGAGAGAATCCATACCATTGTGATATCTGTGGTAAATCATTCTTCTATAATAGTCAGTTAGCTTATCATATACGTATTCATACTGAAGGAAAACCACATCAATGTGATATCTGTGGTAAATCATTTTTTAGAAATAGCGATTTAACTAGTCACAAACGTGTTCATACAGGGGAGAAGCCATATCATTGTGATATCTGCGGTAAATCATTCTCTCAAAGTGGTACTTTAACTAAACACAAATTGGCGCATATAAGAAAAAAGCCATAACATTCCAATACCTGTGGTAACTATTTTTGGGAAATGGTGTCTTAACTATACATGAATATGTATAGTTGATTGAAAAGAAATAAACAACACATCAACACACTTTTTCTCCTGGTTATTTTTATGTGAAGCTTAAGAAAGTTATACTGTGGAGAATAGGAAGAGTGACCGCAATCAGTACACTGAATAATATATTGGTGGATAGAATGAAGGGTCACATGTTCGATATTTGAAGGGTGAAGCCCCTCCCCCATGACCCGACGGAGATCTCAAAAAGAACCTCGCCTCTACCCCCTGCAGAATGGACGATTACAAATCAGAATAGCGAAGCAGTTTTCTTTAGATCAGTGTCTAGTATGGAGGAAAGGCAATGATTGAAAAGGAGAGAAAATGACGTCAGAAAGGGACCGGAAGTGTTACGGCATGACGTCACCTCAGGAGGCCACAAGTTAAAAACGGCTTTTTTCCTATGGTATCTGTGACGGGGTCAAGTCAGGTATTGGAAACGGTCGTAGAATAGAATATGTGAGTACACTTTGTTGGAATAATCTAGTGGAAATTTGAAAGTTGACGGAATGGGACTAATCCAAACAGACAGTAGTGCCAGCTATTGGAGAATTAAAGAAATACTAACTTATAGAAGGGAAATAACTTCTGCAACACTTCAAGCAAAGTGAAAGTTAATTATTAATAAGGTTGATCAATTACCAATCACTGACTCGTTGTTGATATCTGACTACGGTTAAATTGACAAAGATTTAATCTAAGGCTGTTATGGTGATAATAATACTACTAATAATAATGTAAATAATGAAATTACGTGAACTTCTCGATGTTACATTAATTATTTCGAAGCGTAAACATAACAACATTAGGAAAATGTATTTGCTGTCTTAAATAACTGCCAAACTGAAATTTTGATCCATGATCGACTGTTACATGTGATTTAAAGGAAATTCATTTGTAAAATGAGAGTAATGTCGCATAATTAATTAGTGAAATGAGAGGAAACCGATTGATTAATGTTGTCCTGTTGTTTATGAGGCATAGATAAAACGGTAAGTTGATAAAGATTTACTTTATGGTTATATTAATAATACTAATGATAATGGGTGGCGCATTGGTTCAGTGGTTAGGGCAGCGAACTCGCGGTCATAGGATCGCGGTTTCGATTCCCCGACCGGGCGTTGTGAGTGTTTATTGAGCGAAAACACCTAAAGTGCCACGAGGCTCCGGCAGGGGATGGTGTGAGCCCTGCTGTACTCTTTTACCGCAATTTTCTCTCACTCTTACTTCCTGTTTCTGTTGTGCCTGTAATTCAAAGAGTCAGCCTTGTCAAGTAATTTTTATTGAACTTCTATTTCAGAAAATAAAAATGACAGCCCCTATTCTTACTAACGAAATGAAAAGGCATGCTGTAGTTGTGGCTTTGAATGCTAAGCGTGGTGATTTAGAAATTTCTCGTTTTCTAAAAGTTGCAAGATCTTTCGTTCACAAGATTCGGTGTGAGTTAGAGAAAGAAGATGGAAATGTATTACCTGTGTCAAAACGTAAAAAACATTCCAAGCGCTCCGATTCTATCAGGACACCTGAATTTATTCAGGAAGTGAAGCAAAACATTGAAGACAATCCAGGAAAATCAATGAGGTCAATTGCAAAAAAATTTTGTGTGTCAGAAAAAACAATCAGAAATATTGTGCATGAAGACATCAACTATAAATCTTACGTGAAGAAAGAAGAAAAGAAAGCTGTTTTATCAGATCCAAAAGACTTTTGAATATCTAAATATATCAACACAATGATGGGTTTTATGGTGCTGGATTTTTGAGGAATTTGTTATGAGAGAAGAAAGGAATGGGAATAATGAATAAACGTTTTAAGTGACATTGATTTTGTCTTTGTTGTGTTTTCATCTTCATCATCATCCTAGAAACAGATGAATCTAGGATCTATTTTAAAACGGGGGCGCCAGTATTTTCTTAACGAAACACTAACGAAACACTTTGAAACTTGGGACACTGGTAGAATGTGTCATATAAAACATCTTTTACTCTTAGTCTTCTTAACAAAAAAAAAAGAAGGAATTCGCAAGTTATTCCATGTTAAAGTTGTCGTATTTCTGTAATTTCAACCAATCACTGACGTCTATTCAGCTGAATAGAGTTACTGTTTGGCGGTCATAAAAATGTTATTCCCTGACATATTTCATCCGGTTCAATCGTAATTTATGCGCATATATTGTTTATATAATAAATTACGCTGTGCGTATCTATGTGTGTAACAATTTTAGAGTTCGGATTCTAGAGTTAGGGTTACGGTTACGGTTAACAGTCTAGTTAGGGTTAGGGTGAGGGTTAGGGGATTAATACGATATACACCGTTACAGCGCTAACTGTTTTCAACTGAATAGACGTCAGTGATTAGTAGAAATTATCGAAATAAGACAATTTTTTACATGAAATAAATTCGAATACAAAAATATTTTTCTGTTCACACAAAATAGATAAGTATACGAAGTTTGAAAGTCTTTCCGTACCAAAAACACTACATAAAACATAAATGAAAACTGGCGCCCCCGTTTTAAAATAGATCCTGAATCTATGATGTGCAAGCGCAAATACAACGGAGGATGGGATAGAGAGGATAAAAATAGGTGTTTAGTCTTCAGACCGTTCTTCTGAAACTGTTCTTCTACTTATTAAAAAAATTATGAAACCAGGGTCGACTATATATTCTGATTGTTGGAGTGCGTCGTACAATGGGATTACTGAAATAGATGTGACACCAAAAATACACCCTGGAAGAACGTAAAACGACGTTGTAAGATGGGGAAGATTCAACAGAAACAAAATTATTTACTTTGTGTTTTATTTACTTTTGTTTAAAAATAGACCCCTCATACATCCAGTGGTTAGGGTAGCGGTCTCGCGGTCATAGGATCATAGGATCGCGGTTTCGATTCCCAGACCGGGCGTTGTGAGTGTTTATTGAGCGAAAACACCTAAAGTTCCACGAGGCTCCGGCAGGGGATGGTGGCGAACCCTGCTGTACTCTTTCATGACAACTTTCTCTCACTCTTACTTCCTGTTTCTGTTGTGTCTGTAATTCAAAAGGGTCAGCCTTGTCACACTGTGTCACACTGTGTCACACTGAATATCCCCCAAGAACTACGTTAAGGGTACACGTGTCTGTGGTGTGCTCAGCCACTTGCACATTAATTTCACGAGCAGGCTGTTCCGTTGATCGGATCAACAGGAATCCTCGTCGTCGTTAAGCGACGGAGTTCCAAGGAAGGAAGGAAGGATGTCGAACTACATGGACCAATGAGAGTAGAGTAATGAGTGGAAACAAAACCAGATTGTAATAGAAAACATGATATTCCATCAACTCCCACTTGTTCTATCATTTGGAATCGTGAATATTTTTAAAATATAGGCTGTTCCGTTGATCGGGTCAACTGGAACCCTCGACGTCGTAAGCGACGGAGTGCCAACCACAACAATAAGTACACCCGCTTTCTGTCATAGTAACTGGAACTTAATTTTCTCCTTGGTAGCCAGTTAGTAGAGCCATCTCGGGGAGAACCGGAGAAATTTTATCGTATGAAGGGGAATAACTTTTACAGCAGTCGAAAATTTTAATTATTAATGGTGATTTAATATCGGACACTGATACGTAAGAATACGGTAAGTTGACAAAAGATTTATTTTAAGGCTGTAAATGATAAAAAGATAGATCATAATAAGGTGATTTCCTATTAGATGTTCGTAAAATCATAGCGATCCAAGAAGTTTAGGTAATATTTCGTTACTTTATTTGAAGAAAATATTTCATAATTATAAGTGGAACATACTACGACCAGCGAGTAAAACGTGAAGGATGAGTTACTTTGAATAGAGTTTCGTCCTGGGCACATTTGAGAATTCTTCAACAGTCCAAGTCGCTAAATATGAGAAAGATCGAACCAGTGTCGTAATTGTGTGGCTTTCATTGATTATCTGATGGTCTCGAAGTATTACGTTGGAATTCACAATAAAACGATTAGCAGGTGAGTGCCCCCACAGGAGATGCTAATCGGGATGAAATTAAATTTAAACGAAAATAAATTTGATTTTACGAACATCAAATAAGAAATGACCAATAATAATGTTGAATGGGAAATTATTATGGCTCCTCGGTTTTGGATATTACTTCCAAATTGAAAAGTTGATTTGTTAATTATAAAAGCCTATGTTACGGTTACATGTGATATAAATTAATTGAATTGGTAAGATGAGAGTAATGCTGTCTATCTAATTGATTGGGAAAACGAGAGAAAAGCCAGTGAAAAATACAATATTGGTATTATTCGATTCTTTCACCCTCACGATTTTCATTAAGAAAAAAAACAAAAAAAAACTCGGATTTTTTTGCGTGGAATCGAGTGGTCCTAATATGCTGCAAACTCCTTATTTTTATACGGAAAAAGGGTCAATATAAACATCTTCACCCGAGAACAAAAGAAAAAATAATAAATAAACCAGCCTGGTGGGTGTTAATAAGTACGTAGGAAACGAATATAAAAAACAAAAAAAATGCGTGTTGACGACCCTCGGGGTGGATTGGGGACTTTCGGAAAATTCACATGATCTGATTTTCCCGTCATAACTTCCGGTAAAATAGATATGAATATTGATTTTTCTTTTTTACGGAATCCCACGTTTTTGGTTATCTAGGATCCGACTCTGCAAAAAAAAAAAAAAAAAGGATCAGAAATCGTGTTTTCAAAATTTCTATTCCATCTTTCTGTGTTCCTTTCTGTTGAAGAGCATAGGCTCGAAACGTCAAAGACTTTCTCTATTCCCGAGCGTTATACTAATACATCCATTTGTTGTTTACACCACCTGTCTTCGTCTGTTGTTGGTTTTTTTTTCGTAAATTTGCCCACATATATATATATATATATATATATATATGATAAGTTTCTTTCAGTTTATATATACATGTATATGAGTATGTATGTATGCATGTGTGCTACTGTCTTCTTGCCTTACCATTGTGTGATAGTCGTAAACGAGTATCACTGTCATACAAGCAGTGTGTTTTGTTTTCTGTCTCCCATGTAAATATAACCTGTCAGGAGAATATAAAATGTCACCTTGGAAACCATTGAGAGTTGAAAATCTGCCTCAATAAACTGTGAACCATGCAAGCATTAAAAAATCTGCATTGAAATGATGAGAATGTTGTTGTTATACTTACTATGTTGATTTACTGTTTTGTTCAATTTCCTCAATATCTTAAGGTTTTTTATATTATTTCAGAATATCACACCTTGTTGGCAGAAAAGAAAGTTTTTACATTGACTAAAGGAAGACGACATATTTATAAGGAGCATTCATCAAAATCTATGACAAACATTGGTGAAATATTTCTTCTGATCAATGGAATTTATCAGCAACATTTTTTCCTCTACGGTGTCTGGAATGGTCACTTTACAGGTTAATCAACCTTGGATAACATTACAAAGGAGTTGACAGTTTACATCTGCTGTTTTAGATAATGAGGAAGATCTCCAATAAAAGAAGCATAGCATTAATTTATTCTCTGAAAATACTAACTCAAATGAACACAAACATATTCATAGAAATGAAGAAAACATTGTTGTGATATGTATGACAAATTATTTCTCCATTATGAATCATTTACCTAAACCAAAATACCGTGATACAGGAGAAAAGCCATATCACTGTGATATCTGTGGTAAATCATTCTCTCAAAGGAGTGACTTGACTAGACACAAGCGTACACATACAGGAGAGAAGCCATATAGTTGTGATATCTGCGGTAAATCATTCTCTGTGTCCAGTAACTTGAAAACACACAAATGTATTCATACAGGTGAGAATCCATATCAGTGTGATATCTGTGGTAAATCTTTTGCTGTTAGATATAGCTTAACTAGACACAAAAATACGCATACAGGAGAAAAGCCGTACCTTTGCAATATCTGTGGTAAATCATTCACTGAAAATAGTAATTTGACTGCTCACAGATTAATTCATACAGGTGAGAAGCCATATCACTGTGATATCTGTGGTAAATCATTCTCTGTTAGATTTAGCTTAACTATACACAAGCATACACATACAGGAGAGAGGCCATACCATTGTGATATCTGTGATAAATCATTCTCTGCTGGTTTTCAGTTAACAAAACACAAACAAATACATACAGGAGAGAGGCTATTCAATTGCGATACCTGTGGGAAATCTTTCTCACAAAGTTGCGAGTTGAGTAGACACAAACGTGTTCATACAGGAGAGAAATCATATCATTGTGATATCTGTGATAAATCATTCTTTCAAGGTAGTGACTTGACTAGACACAAACGTACACATACAGGAGAGAAGCCATATCATTGTGATATCTGTGGTAAATCATTCTCTCAAGGTGGTGTTTTGGGTAAACACAAACTTACACATACAGGAGAGAAGCCATATCATTGCAATACCTGTGGTAAATCATTCTCTATATCCAGTAACTTGAGAATACACAAACGTGTTCATACAGGTGAGAATCCATATCACTGTGATATCTGTGGTAAATCGTTCTCTGTTAGATGTAGCTTAACTAGACACAAACTTACACATACAGGAGAGAAACCATACCATTGTGATGTCTGTGGTAAATCATTCACTGAAATTCGTAATTTGACTACTCACAGAACCGTTCATACAGGTGAGAAGCCATATCACTGTGATATCTGTGGTAAATCATTCTCTCTTAAATTTCACTTAACTAGACACAAACATACACATACAGGAGAGAGGCTGTTCCATTGCGATATCTGTGGTAAATCTTTCTCTCTAAGTTGTCACCTAAGTAGACACAAACGTGTTCACACCGGAGAGAAGCCATATCACTGTGATATCTGTGGTAAATCATTCTCTCGTAATAGTCACTTGAATATACACAGATGTACACACACAGGTGAGAAACCATACCATTGTGATATCTGTGGTAAATCATTTGCTCAAAATAGTAATTTGACTACACACAAATTCGTTCATACAGGGCAAAAACCATATCACTGTGATATCTGTGGTAAATCCTTCTCTGTTAGATTTCGCTTAACTAGACACAAACATACACATACAGGGGAGAAGCCGTAACATTGCAATATCTGTGGTAAATCATTTTCCCAAAATGCTAGTTTGACTACTCACAAATTCATTCATACAGGACAAGATCCATATCTCTGATATTTGTGGTAAATGATTCTCTGAAAGACATTCCTTAACAAAACACTGACATACACACAGAGGAGAGAAGCCATATCAGTGTGATATCTGTGGTGAGAAATTTAATTTTACCAGTCACTTGAAAATGAACAGACGCATTTATACAGGCAAGAAGCCATATCAGTGTGATATCTGTGTTAAATTGTGCTCTATTAGTAGTCACTTAATTAAACACAGATGTACAGACACAGGAAAGAAGCCATATCAGTGTGATATCTGTGGTAAAATGTTTCCTAATACCAATTACCTGAAAATGTGCAAACGTATTCATACAGGTGAGAGTAAATCAATCTCTAGAAATAGTCACTTGATGAAACATAAAAGTACACATACAGGAGACAAGCCATATCACTGTGTTATCTGTGGTATATCATTTCCTCAAATGAATACCTCGACTACACACAAACGGATACATGCAGCAGAGAAGCCATAACTCTATAATACTTGTGGTAGTTCATTTTTTTGAAAATAGTGTTTTATCTAAACACAAACGTGTTAGTGCAAGAGAGAAATATGTCATGGTCATCATCATTTAACGTCCGCTTTCCATGCTAGCATGGGTTGGACGATTTGACTGAGGACTGGTGAAACCAGATGGCTATACCAGGCTCCAATCTGATTTGGCAGAGTTTCTACAGCTGGATGCCCTTCCTAATGCCAACCATTCCGAGAGTCAATGTAAACCTCAAATTTGTCATCATCTGTAAAAATATTGACAACTTGATAACTGGAAATTTCTGTAGTATCCTTGAATTTGTTAATAAAAACATAATGAATAAAAAGTTAGACTGTAACCGCTGTGTGTTTGTTTTATTACTCTATATCTAAGCACTGTCTCCTCTGTACCTTAAATCTTTGACTGGCACAATTCACACTCCTGTACAGTTTGTCGACTGGTGGGCACAGATTTGAAAAAGCTGGATAAGATAGACCACGTGGGTTCGACAGCATGTTGCTTTTGGTCAGGACGGTCAGACTCGATGCCACCAGGCAGAGCATTTGCAAGGTACTGGGGAAGTGCAACATGTGCCAATTTATCGATTCTGCAGCCAGGGCACACAAAACAAGTGAGATTCGGGTGGAAGAAAACTGCAGGTGACCAGCCATTGACGTCATGCACTATCGGAGAAAAGTATACCTCTTAATGGTGGATGGCTTTATTGAGAGAAATCAGAGCGGTAACTGCTGCCAATTTGGCAGAAGTGCTGAAAATAGTGTTTGTGGAAAGTGGTCCCGTCTCGCAGAGACATATCCTAGTGCAAATGGAGACATCTGAGCATGGTGCTGCAGCGGCTGGAGTAATACGCATATGTTAAATGAATTCTTTGATTTCCGACATATAACATGCAAGTGGTTGAGCACTCCACAGACACGTGTACCCTTAACGTAGTTCTCGAGGAGATTCAGCGTGACACAGTGTGACATGGCTGACCCTTTGAATTACAGGCACAACAGAAACAGGAAGTAAGAGCGAGAGAAAGTTGTGGAGGAAGAGTACAGCAGGGTTCGCCACCATCCCCTGCTGGAGCCTCGTGGGGCTTTTAGGTGTTTTCACTCCAATAAACACTCACAACGCCCGGTCTGGGAGTCGAAACCGCAATCCTATGACCACGAGACCGCTGCGCGTCCACCAGTGTCAAGTGTAGAGGAAGGACAATGATTGGAAATGACGTGAAAAAAAAAAGGGGGCCGGCAGTACGTCAACATGACGTAACCTCAGGAAGTCAGAGGTTTTATTTATTTAATTATGGGTTTCAGCCAAGTGGCTGTGGTCATGCTGGAGCACCAGAAGACGATTTCATTCTAGCGGTATCAGCGACAGGGTCAAGTCCTGTGATGGAAAGGGTCGTGGAGTAGAACATGTGAGTACACTTTATTAAAATAATCTGGTGAAAAATTGAAAAAACAAAGGTGCAGTTGTTGAAAGAATGGGACAAAGAAACGGAACGGAAACCAAGCAGTCAGTAGAGCCATCTATTGGAGAATTCAAGAAATACAATCATATCAAGGGAAATAACTTCTACTTTACTTCAACCTCGGTCCAGTTAAATTATTAAGGTGATTGAATTACCAATCACTGAGTCGTTGTTTATATCTGAATACGATAAGTTGACGAAGATTTACTCTAAGGTGATAATAACACTAATAATAAAGTAATTATGTGAACCTCTCGATGTTACAGTAATTATTTTGAAGCGGAAACTTAACAATGTAAGGAAAATAAGTTTGCCGCCTTAAATACTGACTTCCAAACTGAAATGTTGAAATGCTGCTTCTGAAACCCTCTGATCGACTGTTATATGTGATATAAAGGAAATTGATTTGTAAAGTGAGAATAATACATGATCAATTAGTTAAATGAGAAGAAACCGATCGAAGAATACCACATTAATTTATATTGTTCTGTTGTTTATGAAACACTAATTAAACGGTAAGTTGACACAAATTTACTTTAAGGTTATATTAATAA
This sequence comes from Octopus bimaculoides, assembly GCF_046866305.1. Taxonomy (NCBI): domain Eukaryota; kingdom Metazoa; phylum Mollusca; class Cephalopoda; order Octopoda; family Octopodidae; genus Octopus; species Octopus bimaculoides. Next base: position 19,206,714 of record NC_142956.1, read on the forward strand.
TAGTAATGATGGAGGTGCAATGGCCCAGTGGTTAGGGCAGCGGACTCGCGGTTTCGATTCCCAGAGTGAGTGTTTATTGACCGAAAACACCGAAAGCCCCACGAGGCTCCCGCAGGGGATGGTGGCGAGCCTTGCTGTACTCTTCTACCACAACTTTCTCTCGCTCTTACTTCCTGTTTCTGTTGTGCCTGTAATTCAAAGGGTCAGCCTTGTCACACTGTGTCACGCTGAATATCCCCGAGAACTATGTTAAGGGTACACGTGTCTGTGGGGTGCTCAGCCACTTGCACGTTAGTTTCACGAGCAGGCTGTTCCGTTGATCGGATCAACTGGAACCCTCGTCGTCGTTAAGCGACGGAGTGCCAACAAAATACAGTACAATAATAGTAATGATGATGGTTTCAAATGTTGGCTCAAAGCTAGCAATCTTTCATGGAACCCAGTATTTCTAAAAAGATGAAAGACAAAGTCAACCTGGTCCGTTGTTGAAGTTAGGAGACTGACGAAATGCCGTTCAGTATTTTGTCCGGTTTGCTAACGCTTCTGGCAGTAAATAATAGAATTATATAAACCCTTCGAAGTTACAGTAATCATATCGAAATGAAAACAGAACAACACTGTTGTTTTTAAAACCACCCCAGGGTTGAGTTTTATGTGATATAAAGTAAATAGATGAAAGATTTGGTGGATTAACGGTAATTCAAAATTTTCTATGACTGCGTTTCTGATAATGTAGATTACGATGATGATACTTTTCAGATTATGTAGATCAGGGGTTTTCAAACTTTTTGACTTGCGGACCCCTTTATATTTCAGGCTTTACCTTAGGGAACCCCTTATAAACGCTTATGAAATTTATACATAAATATTTGCTTAAAATAACATATTTTTACATTATGTATAAACCAGGGGTTTTCAAACTTTTTGACTTGCGGACCCCTTTATATTTCAGGCTTTACCTTAGGGAACCCCCTTATAAACGCTTATGAAATTTATACATAAATATTTGCTTAAAATAACATATTTTTACATTATGTATAAACCAGGGGTTTTCAAACTTTTTGACTTGCGGACCCCTTTATATTTCAGGCTTTACCTTAGGGACCCCCTTATAAACGCTTATGAAATTTATACATAAATATTTGCTTAAAATAACATATTTTTACATTATGTATAAACCAGGGGTTTTCAAACTTTTTGACTTGCGGACCCCTTTATATTTCAGGCTTTACCTTAGGGAACCCCTTATAAACGCTTATGAAATTTATACATAAATATTTGCTTAAAATAACATATATTTTTACGTTTATTTATTTAACAGTATTTAACAAATAGGTTTATTGTCAATTAAAAGATTTCGGTTAAAAAACATATATAAAATCAAATTGCCCATAAAAAGTATTTGCTGTCCACGGACCCCTTGTCTTGTCCTTGCGGACCACAGTTTGAAAACCCCTGGTGTAGATTACGATTACATACGAATTTGCTGTGTGAAACTTTTTCGGGGACGGTGGGATATAGAAGAATTTCGAATGATTCACACGCCTCTGTCTTGTTTCCTCATAATTTACTGAAGAAGTTGTGTTTTAATGAAATTTTATAGAAATACCTTTCCGCTGGTATAGATTACGATTATATTGCAATGTGTTAGGAAAAACTTTTCTTCCTTCTTTTAAACAAATTCAAAAGTTGCTCATCCTCTGCTGGTCGTTTAGTATGCTGGAAATAGCAGTCATCACATTTGTAGCATGAAAAACATGAAAAACACATTTGTAGCATGAAAAACAAGGCTATCTTTAGTTTTAGGTACGTTTTACCTCTGGGATTGATAGTTGTTGTTGTTGTTGGCACAGCCTGCTCGTGAAATTAACGTGCAAATGGCTGAGCACTCCACAGACACGTGTACCCTTAACGTAGTTCTCGGGGATATTCAGTGTGACAAGGCCGACCCTTTGAAATACAGGCACAACAGAAACAGGAAGTAAGAGTGAGAGAAAGTTGTGGTGGAAGAGTACAGCAGGGTTCACCACCATCCCCTGCCGGAGCCTCGTCAAGCTTTAGGTGTTTTCGCTCAATAAACACTCACAACGCCCGGTCTGGGAATCGAAACCACGAGTCCGCTGCCCTAACTACTGGGCCATTGCGCCTCCACTGTGAGTAAAATACCCTAACCACTAAGCCATGCCACTTCACAGGTGATACAAGTGGAAGGAGAGAAGAGAAAGAAAAGATAATAAAAAAGATGAATAATTACAGAAATGCGGAAATAATTCATCTTTATACAGAATGTTGTAAAAGTTTCAATGCCTCAATGGATTCTGACCCATGCAAACTTAGACATTACCCCTTTAACATTTAATCCGGCCTCATCCAGCCATATCCAGACCAAATATGCTACCTGTCTGATGTTGAAACTGAGCAGACCTAACATCTCAAACCTACCCTACAATGTCATTCTCAAAATGTACGAACACACAAGTGAAATCTTGAAGCTACAAGAAAATGCTTGATTAATTTAAAACAATAGATAAGTATTACATTCGACAAAGAAATCTGAACGCTAAAGGGTTAAATGGATGACAACTAAAATAAAATTTGCAATGTTGAACTTCTATGTTGTTTAACTATCCTCTTTATCTTACTGCTTCGTTTCCCATTTCAGAATATCACACCATGTTGACAGAAAAGAAATTTCTTCATTCAGATGTGCCTCTAATATTCATTGAGTAAAGGAAGACCATGGTACATTCTTCCATACATCAAACTCTTTATATAAATAAAATCTGCAACAAACGATGGGAAAATGCTTCTTGTAGACAAGGAAATTAACAGCAACATCTTCTTGTCTTCACTGTCTGGAATGTAGAGATGATCAATTTAGAGGTTAATTAAGGCCACGTAACTTTACAGAGGATTTGAAAGTTTTCACCTGAAGATTTACATATGAAATAAGATGACAGATGAAAGAAACATAGCATTGAATTATTCTCTCAAAATAGTGTTGTGAACCGTAGAAATAAGGAAAACACTATCATTGTTCTCTGATAATGAGTAACTTAACAAAACCTAAAAACTCTGATCCCAAAGAGAAGCCATATCACTGTGATATCTGTGGTAAATCATTCTCTCGAAGGGGTGCCTTGAATATACACAATTTTTTAACTCGTCACAAACGTAGTCACACAGAAGAGAAGCTATATCATTGTAATATCTGTGACAAATCATTCTCTGAAAGTGTTGACTTGACTAAACACAAATCTACGCATAAAGGAGAGAAAGCATATCACTGTAATATCTGTGGTAAATCATTCCTCAGAAATAGTCACTTGATTAGTCACATTCGTATTCATACTGGGGAAAAACCATATCAGTGTGATATCTGTGGTAAATCATTTTCTCAAAATATTTCTTTAACTTGTCACAAAAATATTCATACAGGAGAGAAGCCATATCATTGTAATATCTGTGGTAAATCATTCTCTGCAAATAGTAATTTGTATTGTCACAAACGTATACATACTGGGGAAAAACCATATCAGTGTGATATTTGTGGTAAATCATTCTCTGCAAATTGTACTTTAACTTACCACAAACATATTCATACAGGAGAAAAGCAATATCACTGTGATATCTGTGGTAAGTCATTCTCTCAAAATAGTAACTTGACTAATCACAAACGCATCCATACAGGAGCGATGCCGTATTATTGTAATATCTGTGGTAAATCGTTCTCTGTAAGAAGTTACTTGCCTAAACACAAACGTATTCATACAGGAGAGAAGCCATATCATTGTAATATCTGTGGTAAATCATTCTCTGGAAATAATCTTTTGACTAGTCACAAACGTATTCATACTGGGGAAAGACCATATCAGTGTGATATTTGTGGTAAATCATTTACTCAAAATAATTCTTTAATTTGTCACAAACGTATTCATACAGGAGAGAAACCATATCATTGTATTATCTGTGGTAAGTCATTCTCTCAAAATGGTCACTTAACTAAACACAAACATGTACATACAGGGGGAAAAACCATATCATTGTGATATCTGTGGTAAATCATTCTCTACAAATAGCTATTTCATTAGTCACAAACATATTCATACTGAGGAAAAAACCATATCAGTGTGATACTTGTGAAGATGGCAGTTTATCTAGTCACAAATGTTTTTATACAGGAGAGAAGCCATATCTATGGTGAGTCATTCTTTCAGAAAGACCATTTAGGTACACATGTAAATATTCATACACAAGTGTGACTGTATAAAAACTTATTAAAATAGGACAAGGAATTATGAATATTTTGTCTGCTAAAAGACAGGGTTTATTATTCTTCAGGCTTCACATTATCAACTTCAGTTTGTTCAATGTTAATATGAAATTCATGAATATCAGCTTCAATGTCATGTATATATCTAAAGATATCAACACGGAGATGACTTTGATTTCTGAAGATGATTGTGCTGGATTTTTGAGGAATTTGTTAGAAAATAATGAATAAAAGTTTTAAGTGATATTGATTTTGTCTATGTTATGTTTTCATCATCATCATCTTTATATTTTATGGTAGTGAAATGAAGTTAGCACCAAAATAAAGCAAGAAATACCTATAACATAGGGATTTAGTTTACAGGTGATGTACACAACTAAGTACGCTAGGTAAGTGCTGTAATGGATTACTAGGGCCCCAAAGTTATATCCAAGACGCTAGTATCGATAGGAAGATCCTCAGCCGAGACCAAAAAAAGGTGGGGGTGGAAATTAACCAGCCTTGAAGGTGGTAGCAAGTGTGTGGAAAACGAATGTTCTCTCAGGAGTGGGGAAGTGTGACAGGTGCTGCTCCACGTTCCTGTCAGATTTGGTTTGGTTTCTTTGGCCGTAAGCCCTTAAGATACATAGTATATATTTTATAAATATGCCTGGTCAAGTATCATAATAGCATGAAACTAATAGCACTTTCAGTTGTGTATTTAATTTCATATATGTATGTGTGTGTGAACACGTCAATATGATAATTAAAATAAGTACTCTTATTTCTTTCAGTCATTTGACTGTGGCCATGCTGGAGCACCGCCTTTAGTCGAGCAAATCGACCCCAGGACTTATTCTTATCCTTTTTGCCGAACCGCTAAGTTACAGGGATGTAAACACACCAGCATCGGTGGTCAAGCGATGTTGGGGGAACAAACACACACACACACACATATATATACATATATACGACAGGCTTCTTTCAGTTTCCAAGATCACATAGATAAAAGTTGATTTCAGTGATACAGAATTTTCACTCGAATAGGCTATTTATTATGCAAATCTTACATGTAAATATATCCTCTCAGGGGAATATGACATTTCACCTTGATTGGAAACAATTCAGAGTTCAAAATCTGCCTCAATAAACTGTGAACCATGCAAGCATTGATAAATCTGCATTGAAATGATGAGAATGTTGTTCTTGTAGAACTTGCTATGTTGAATTAATGTTTTGTTCAATATCTTAAGGTTTTCTTGTATTATTTCAGAATATCACACCCTGTTGGCATAAAAGAAATTTCTTACATCGGATGTGCATTTGATAGTTTTATCAACTTACATTGACTAAAGGAAAACAATATATTTATAAGAAGCATTCATCAAACAAAATCTATGACACGATGGAAAAATATTTCTTCTAGACAATGGAATTAACAGCAGCATTTTCTTGTCTTTGCTGTCTGGAATGTAGAGAAGATGATCGCTTTACAGGTTAATTAAACTTGGATATCTTTGCAAAGGAGTTGACAATTTACATCTGCTGTTTTAGATAAGCAAGGTCACAGATTCAAGAAACATCACATTGAATTATTCCCTGAAAATAGTGACTTACCTGAATACAAACTTCATTGTGACATGTATGACAAATTATTCTCTCATAATGAATGATTTAACTAAACAAGAAAAACCTCATACAGGAGAGAAGCCACATCACTGTATTATCTGTGGTAAATCATTCTCTCAAAGTGGTGACTTGACTAAACACAAACGTACACATACAGGAGAGAGGCCGTATCATTGCAATATGTGTGGTAAATCGTTTTCTGACACAAGTCACTTGAAAACACATGAACGTATTCATACTGGTGAGAAGCCATATTGCTGTGATATCTGTGGCAAATCATTCTTCCAAAGTGGTAACTTAACTAGACACAAACATACACATACTGGAGAGAAGCCATACCATTGCGATATCTGTGGTAAATCTTTCTCACAAAGTTGTGAACTGAGCAGACACAAACGTGTTCATATGGGTGAGAAGCCATATCAATGTAATATTTGTGGTAAATCATATTTTCAAAGTGGTGACTTGACTAAACACAAATATACACATACAGGTGAGAAGCCATATCATTGTGATATCTGTGGTAAATCATTTTCTGTTAGATTTAACTTAAATATACACAAACATACACATACAGGAGAGAAGCCATATCGCTGTGATATCTGTGGTAAATCATTCTCTCGAACTAGTAATTTGACTGCTCACAAATTCATTCATACAGGGCAAAAACCATATCATTGTGATATCTGTGGTAAATCCTTCTCTGTTAGATTTAGCTTAACTATACACAAGCATACACATACAGGAGAGAGGCCATACCATTGTGATATCTGTGGTAAATCATTCTATCAAAGTGATGACTTGACTAAACACAAACATACACATACAGGAGAGAAGCCATATCCTTGCGATATCTGTGGTAAATCATTTTCTCAAAATGGTAGTTTGACTACTCACAAATTCATTCATACGGGACAAAAACCATATCATTGTGATGTCTGTGGTAATTCATTCTCTCGTAGTAGTCACTTAACTAAACACCAACGTACACACACAGGAGAGAAGCCACATCAGTGTGATATCTGTGGTAAAAAATTTTCTTCCACCAGTCACTTGAAAATGCACAAACGTATTCATACTGGGGAAAAACCATATCATTGTGATATCTGTGGTAAATCATTCTCTCAAAATAATCACTTGACTAAACACAAATGTACACATACAGGTGAGAAGCCATATCATTGCAATATTTGTGGTAAATCATTCTCTCAAACTAGTCGATTGAATATTCACAAGCATATTCATACAGGTGAGAAGCTATATCACTGTGACATCTGTGGTAAATCATTCTCTCATAGACCTAACTTGAATGTACATAAATGTATTCCTACTGGATAGAAGCCATCTCAATGTGACATTTGTGGAAAATCATCTTCTCCAGAAGTCCACATGCACACACATGTGGGTGTAACTGTATGAATGTCAAAATTTATTACATAACAACAATTATGACTATTTCGTCTGCTAAAAGACAGGGTTTTTTCCCTTCATCAATACTGTGAATGTGAACCTCAAATTTTTGATAATCAATAAAAAAAAATGTTGACTCTGAGATAACTTAATTACTGAAAATGCCTGTGATTGGATTTTGAGGAATTTGTTAAAAAAAAAAAATAATGACTAAAAAATTTATAGTGTAACCATTTTGTGTTTGTTTTGTTTTTTCTTTATCTATTCATTGTTTCCTCTGGTGCATTCTGTAAATTGGTTGGCATTATGAAGGGATTCTCTTCATATGACAAGCGAACGGCAAAGGGAACTGCAGCCCTTGATCATGGGTGATGCAAAAGAGGGTGTTGCTCCTTAGTCTGGCTGACACTGAAGAGGAAGGGATAGGATATGCTTTCTATGGTCAGTAATGAACCCTAAGCAAAGAACTGACCTTTCCTTGACCAGCACAGGTCCTTAGGGGTCAAGTGTTTCCTCTGTTTTGATAAGCAACAAGTGGGTAGATTTGGTTTCAAATCTCAGGCAGAGCCAAGCAAGGTCCCTACAACGGGGACACATTATTAATTATCCTATGTGTGCTATCAATCGATTTTCGTATTGTATGACAAAACAGTTGCTGTGAACAATATGTTTGAAAGCTGTAGGCTTCATGTAATAGGAGCTGCACTCTGTTGTTTACAGTCTTACCAAAGTTCAGTATGAAGGACAGGGAGTCTAATGTTAGGGTGCCTAGTGGAGTAATCCTTAGTTACCCTGATACTTGGGTGAATGGAATTAGCTGTGCTAGATGCTCACCATAATGTTCCTCTCGGTTTCGACACTACATTTATTAGAGTTTGTCTTAAATAGAATCTTCTTTTCTACACTAGGCACAAGGCCCGAAATTCTTGGGAAGGAGGCTAGTCGATTAGATTGATTCCAGTACGAAACTGGTACTTAATTTATCGACCCCAAAAGGATGAATGGAAAAGTCGACCTCGGCGGAATTTGAACTCAGAACGTAAAGACGTACGAAATACCGCTAAGCATTTCGCCCGACGTGCTAACGTTTCTGCCAATATTTATGGCATCTACACACCTCACGAAAATGAGAGGGAAAAACTCTATAAATTACACTAATTACCATTTGCACCATTCCTGTTTTAGGAAAAACACTGAAAAACACTGGAACGAATCCCACCAGCCAGTAGAGCCATCTTTTGGATGAATTGATAAAATACAATCATATCAAGGGAAATGACTTCCACAACACTTCCGCCAAGGTCCAATTAAATTTATTAATTAGTGTAATTACCGATCAGGTACTCGTTCTGTATATCCGAATACGGTAAGTTGACAACGATTGCTTTAAGGGCTGTAATGGTGATAATAATAATACTAATAATGTGAATAATGGAGTTATATGAACCTCTCGATGTTACAATAATTATTTCGAATCGAAAACATAACATTGGGAGAATATATTTTGATTGATTATGATTTTTTTTCAGTCCTACCACGCCAGTCCCGACCGATTTTTCTTTTTTTCATTACTACACACATGGGAGAAACCTTTTCGGTTAAAAAAAAAAAAATCTTTTCAGAGGAGACGAAAGTGCGTGATATAAGGAAGATTTGGCTGTTGTTTCTAGCACATCGCAAGAGCACCTTCCTTATTTTTTTCTCTCTCAGATGTGGGTCCTGATGACCGTAACCCTGACCCTGACCCTAAACCTAACCCTAACACTAGTTTTGTGAGATTTGGCTGTTATTTCTAGCATGTAAATAGCCTGCTTGGTGGGGGGGGGGGGAAATTTTTCAAACAATTTTTTTTCAGAATCGGAATCTCCATAGCCTAAAACGTGGGATTCCGTAAAAAAAAAAATAATAAATAAGGTGGGGAAAAGGTTCAGATTACATATACTCCGTCTCCGCCCAGACACGTATTGATGTTTTTTAATATCCCCCCCCCCATAAACACATTTACGCTATAAAAAAATAAAAATGTGAAAAATCTACGATTTTTTAGCCCCACTCCGTGTCCCCTGTTGCTTATATTTATATAATTCTAAATAATTGGAGGCGTTTCCTTAGGAGCGCACCTCCAGGAAAATGACGCCTAATTTCTAAAAAAAAAAATTATGATAATGGAAAAATATACCCAACATAAATGAAGTATGCAAAAAATTAGGAAGATTCACCTATTTTTAAATAGCACAGTTAGTTGTGGTTATGAGTAAGAGGTTTTTTTCCCCAACCCATAGTTGCTGGTTGGGTGTGTCTTCTACCATAACCTTGGGCCAACTATAAGCGTTGTGAGAGGATATGGTAGACAGGAACTGAAAGAAACCTATCGTCTATCAAAAGTTCTATCTCTCTCTATATATATGTGTGTGTGTTTATATATGCACACACGTGTATATATATCCATGCATATATACATATATATATATATATATTCGTAAACATTTACAAACGAAATCATGGTACGTAAGTAATAGTTTTCATTTCGTATATTTTCAGTTGTCTTGCTCATTTTTACATTCTGGCGTTTGCTGAAATTTTCTTGAGAACACACTCTTCGTGGTAAGGCGATTTGACGTCTATTTTCATCATATTACGAATCCAATTTGGTGGTCTTTCCTCTTAATTTGTATGTAATATAATTTTTAATCTTCGGATTTTTTAAAAATATGGTAAGCCACTGGTTTTAATGGATTAATATCAATTTCTACCCTCATTATTTAATTTTTATATATATAATACGTCAGTGTCATTTTCATTTTTGCGTAATTTAGATGACAGTTTATTCACTGCACCCTGCATATATATATATATGTGTGTGTGTATATATATCGTTCAGGTGTACAGAAAACAAGACAAGGACGTGACAGAAAGACAAGCAGGTGTATTTTAATATTCATGAAAAATGAACACAATGCGTAGCCCGGTCCAGGAATCAAAACCACAATCTTACGATCATGGTATCGACACCCTAACCACTAATCCACGCGCTTCCACGATAGAATATGCACCAAACTTAAATATAAATACTGGGATTGATTTGTTTGATGAAGTCCTTGAAACATGTACTCCAGCATGGCCTCAGTCCACTTGGTGAAACAGTAACTGGCCCTTTGTGTTTTAGTTTGTCCAGTCAATGGAACAATGCTCATGGAATTAAATTGCAAATGGCTGAGTACTTCACAGACATATGAGAAAACTAGCCCTCTGAATTATAGATTAGGGTCAGTTTTGCTAGCTGAGTGAACTGGAGCAATGTGAAATAAAGTGGCTTGGAGACTAGATGCCCCACTGGGTATTGAACTCATGACCTTGCCACCAGATGCAGATACCCTAACCACTAAGCCATACCACTTCACAGGTGAAAGCAGAGAGAAGAAAGAAAAAAGCTAAGACATATATAATTTGAGAAATATAGGAAAATCTATATACAGAATGTTGTAGAAGTTTCAATGCCTCAATGGACTCCAGCCCATGCAAATGGATGACGGTTGATGTAAAATTCGCAATATTGAATTATTGTCATTTAACTATTGTCCTTATCTTACTGTTTCTTTTCCTATTTCAGAATATCACATCATGTTGACAGAAAAGAAATTTCTTCATTCGGACATGCCTCTGATATTTTTATCAATTTTCATCCACTAAAAGAAGACGATATATTTATAAGGAGCATTCATCAATACATCAACCTCTTTATATTAAAAAAACTAAAATAAAATCTGAGACAAACAACGAACTATTTCTTTTGGATGATGGATTTAACAACGCCACTTTCTAGTCTTCTCTGATTGATATGTAGAGATGATTGCTTTACAGGTTAATTAAGCTTGGATAACTTTACAAAGGAGTGGACAGTTTACATCTGCTGGTTTAGATAATAAACAAGATCACAAATGAAAGAAAAATAGTAACTCAACTAAACAAACATATTCATAAAAATAATTAAAAAAAAGAGTAATTTTTTTATATGTGTAACAAATTATTCTATTATAATGAATCATTTAACCAAACAGAAAAACCCTGATGCAAGAGAGAAACCATATCGCTGTAATATCTGTGGAAAAGCATTCTCTCAGAGTGGTCACTTGACTGTACACAAACGTACACATACAGGAGAGAAGCCATATCGTTGTAACATCTGTGGTACATCATTCTCTAGAAATAATCACTTGACTAGTCACAAACGTATTCATACTGGAGAAAGACCATGTCATTGTGATATCTGTGGTAAATCATTCTCTCTGAGGAGTAACTTGACTAAACATAAACATACTCATACAAGAGAGAAGCTATATCATTGTGATATCTGTGGTAAATCATTCACTGAAAATGGTTACTTGACGAGACACAGACGCATTCATACAGGAGAGAAACCTTATCGCTGTGATATATGTGGTAAATCATTCACTGAAGGGTTTGGCGTAACTAGACACAAGCGCGTTCATACAGGAGAGAAGCCATATCATTGTGATGTCTGTGGTGAAGCATTTTCTGAATTTAGTAATATGAAAAGGCACAAACGTATTCATACAGGAGAGAAACCATATCGTTGTGATATCTGTGGTAAATCATTCTCTTGTCGTAATCATTGGACTAGGCACAAAAATATTCATACAGGAGAGAAGCCGTATCACTGTGAAATATGTGGTAAATCATTCTCTCAAGTTGAGCAATTGAAAACACACAAACGTATTCATACAGGTGAGAAGCCATATCAATGTGATATCTGTGCTAAATCATTTTCTAAATGTGGCGGTCTATCTCGTCACAGACGTATTCATACAGGAGAGAGACCATATCGTTGTAATATCTGTGGTAAATCATTCTCCCGAAGTGGTCCTTTGACTGGTCACAAACGCATTCATACAGGTGAGAAGCCCTATCATTGTGATATCTGTGGTAAATCATTCTCTCAAAGTAATCACTTGACTAGACACAAACTGACACACACAAGAGAGAAACCATAACATTGCTGTACCTGTTGTAATTTATTTTTTGGAAATAGGGTTGTAACTATACATGAACATGTTCATACAAGAGAGAAACTATTTCATGGTGATGTCGGTGATTAATCCTTCTGTCATAGACGTAGCTTAACTGTACATGAACGCATTCCTACAGAATTGAAATCATGTCAGTGTGACATCTTTGGTAAACCATGCTCTCAAAAACGCAACTTCTATATGTGGGTATTCACAAAGAAATGTAACTGCATCAGTGTCCAAATTTATTACATGACAACAATAAAGACTATTTTGTCTGCTAAAAGACAGGGTTTTTTTCCCCTTCATCAACTTCAATACTGTGAATGTGAACCTCAAATTTTTGATAATCAATAAAAAAAATGTTGACTCTGAGATAATTTAATTACTGAAAATGTTTGTGATTGGATTTTGAAGTATTTATTAAAAAAAAAATAAATGAATAAAAAATTTATGTGTTTGTTTTGTTATTCTTTATCTATTCTTTGTCTCCTTTATACTTGAAATATCTCAATTGGCACAATGGCACACCCATTCAATACTATTTCCCCCCATTCCTAGTTTTAGGGGGTTTTGTCATGCCATGCACTTGGTGACCCTGTCGGGTCTGATGCTTATTCTCTCAGTTCTTTTTGCCGAACTGCTAGGGGTCGGGGACACAAACACACCCGCATCAGTTGTCAAGCGATGGCAGGACACACAGACATATGTGACGAAGGGGAGGAGAAAGGTGGCTCTATGGTACCATGGAGATCTCAGAGAGAGTATTTGCCCTCAACAGAATGGACGATTACGAAACGGAGTATAGATGCAGCGTTCTTTAGATCAGTGTCAATTGTGAAGGAAAGAGAATCATCAGAAAGGAGAGGAAATGACGTCAGGAAGGGACCGCAAGTAAGACGGCTTGACGTCAAACCAGGAAGCCTGAGGTTGAAGACGTCTTCTTTATTACGGTGTCTGCGATGGGAGTCAAGTCGTGAGCTGGAAATGGCCTCTGAGTAGAATATGTGAGTGCACTTTCTTAAAATAATCTGGTGAGAATTTCAAATAACTTGAAGATGAAGTTGTTAACAGAATGGGACAAACAAAAGCACTGGAACCTAATCAATGGCTCAGTAGAGACATCGATTAGGGAATTAAAGAAATACAATCGTGTAACGGGAAATAACTTCTACAACACCTAACCAAGTTCCAAGTAAATTAATTAAGTTGATTAATTACTGAACTCGTTTTAATGTGAATACGGTAAATTGACAAAGGTTTATTTTAAGGCTGTAATGGTGATAATAGTGGAGGCGCAATGGCCCAGTGGTTAGGGCAGCAGGATCGCAGTTTCGATTCCCAGACCGGGCGTTGTGAGTGTTTATTGAGCGAAAACACCTAAAAGCACCATGAGGCTCCAGTAGGGGGTGGTGGCGAACCCTGTTGTACTCTTCCACCACAACTTTCTCTCACTCTTCCTGTTTCTGTTGTGCCTGTAATTCAAAGGGTCAGCCTTGTCACACTGTGTCACGCTGAATCTCCCCGAGAACTATGTTAAGGGTACACGTGTCTGTGGAGTGCCCAAACGGTGAGGTGGGTGCATCCCCGGAAATCCTCTGGCCCCAATTTTGCAAGAAAATTTTTTTGTGAACGTTTTTTTTTTATGTTATCATCTTAGTTGACCTAATATACCACAAATGCATTTTTTCTGTGGAAAACGGAGGAGGTGGGGTAGGATGCACTCACAAGCGTTTTCTAGAAAAATTTTTTATCTTAGCTGACCTTGTAATACACCGTAAATGAATTTTTGCCATACATTAATCAATAAAACAAAATTTTGCAGGACATTTTGGGTATGGGAAAGTAATTTACAAGTTTCAATGCCTCACTGGTTTCTGACCCATGTACACATAGACATTAAATGATGACAATTGATGTTGAAATATTTGCAATGTTGTTTTACTATCCTCTTTATCTTTCTGCTTCTTTTCCTATTTCAGAATAACATATCATGTTGATGTAAAAGAAATTTCTTCATCCAGATGTACCTCTGGTATTTTTATTGACTTCCATCGATTAAAGGAAGACCATATATTTATAAGCCACATTCATCAATACATCAAGCTCTTTATAAATATAAAATCTTCAACAAATGATGAACAATTGGAAATCTATGATGAACAATTGGAAATCTATGATGAACAATTGGAAAATATTTCTTCTGGACAATGAAATTAACAGCAACATTTACTTGTCTTCACTGTCTGGAATGTAAAGGAGATGATCAATTTACAGGTTAATTGAGCTTGGATAACTTACTGGTTAATTAAGTTTAACATCTTCTGTTTTGGATATTAAGCAAGATCACAAATGAAAGAAACATAGCATTAAATTATTCTCTGAAAATTGTGACACAACTGGACACAAACATATTCATAGAAATGAAAAATTTATTATCATTGTGATATGTATGAAAAAATATTCTCTCATAATGAATAATTTAACTGAACCAAAAAGCCCTGATACAAGAGAGAAGCCATATATCTGTGGTAATTCATTCTCTAGAAGTAGTAACTTGACTAGTCGCAGACGAATTCATACTGGAGAGAAGCCATATCTCTGTGATATCTGTGGTAAATCTTATTCTGAAAAGAGCACTTTAACTAGTCATAAACACATTCATACAGGAGAGAAGCCATATAATTGTAATATCTGTGGTAAATCATTTTCTGAAAAAAGAGTCTTAACTAGTCATAAACGCATTCATACAGGAGAGAAACCACATCACTGTGCTGTCTGTGGTAGATCATTCTCTCAAAGTGCTCACTTGACCAGTCACGTACGTACACATACAGGAGAGAAAGCATATCATTGCAATACCTGTGGTAAATCATTTTCTCAAAATGGTCACTTGACTAGTCACAATCGTATTCATGCGGGGGAAAAACCATATCATTGTAATATCTGTGGTAAATCATTCTCTACAAATAGCCATTTGATTAGTCACAAGCGTATTCATACTAAGGAAAAACCATATCATTGTGATATTTGTGGGAAACTTCTTTCTTGTGATAACACTTTGAATAAGCACAAACGTGTTCACACAGGAGAGAAGCCATATTCCTGTGACATCTGTGGTAAATCGTTTTCTCAAAGCAGTAATCTAACTAATCATAAACGTATTCATACTGGGGAAAAACCATATCACTGTGATACCTGTGGTAAATCATTTTCTGAAAATAGCACTTTAACTCGTCACAAACATATTCATATTGGGGAAAAACCATATCATTGTGATATCTGTGGTAAATCTTTCTCTCAACGTGGTGACTTGACTAAACACAAATGTACACATACAGGAGAGAAGCCATATCGTTGTAATATCTGTGGTAAATCATTCTCTGGAAGTGGTCACTTGCCTAGGCACAAACGTACACATACAGGAGAGAAATCATTTCATTGTAATATCTGTGGCAAATGTTTCACTCAAAGTGGAGAGTTGATTAAACACAAACTTACGCATACAGGAGAGAAAGCATTTCATTGAGATACATGTGGTAAATCATTCTCTAGAAATAGTCAATTGACTAATCACAAACATTTACATACTGGGGGAAAACCATATAAGTGTAATATCTGTGGTAAATCATTTCCAGAAAGTAGCTCTTTAACTTGTCACAAACGTATTCATACAGGAGAGAAGCCATATCATTGTAATATCTGTGGTAAATCATTCTCTTCAAGTAGCTCTTTGATTAGTCACAAGCGTATTCATACTAAGGAAAAACCATATCATTGTGATATTTGTGGTAAACTATTTTCTTACAACAAAACTTTAAATAATCACAAACGTATTCATACAGGAGAGAAGACATATCATTGTGATATCTGTGGCAAATCATTCTCCCAAAGTGGGGTCTTGTCTAAACACAAACGTACCCATACAAAGAAGGGGCCATATTATTCTGATATCTGGTGAATCATTCTCTAGCAATAGTAACAAGCACATTCATACAGGAGGAGAACCATATCATTGCAAAATCTGCGGTAAATCATTCTATGCAAAAGGCCTCTTACGTACACATTTGACTATTCATACACAACTGTAACAGGATCAGTATCAAAATTTATTACAACAGGACAACAATTATGAATATTTTCTCTGCTAAAAGACAGGGTTTATTATTCTTCAAGCTGGATGTTATCAACTTCAATTTCATCAATGTCAATATAAAATTCATGAATATTAACTTCAATATTATGCATAGATGGAAATATATCAACACAGCAGTGGCTTTGATTTCTGAAGATGATTGCGCTGGATTTTCGAGGAATTTGTTCTGAGAGAATAAAAGAATGGGAATAATGAATAAAAGTTTTAAAGGACATTGATTTTGTCTTTGTTGTGTTTTCATCATCATCATACTTTAACGTCCATTTTCTATGCAGGCCTGGGTCGGAAAGTGTGACAGGTGCTGGTAAGCCAGAGTGCTGCTCCACATTCCAGTCAGATTTGGTTTGGTTTCTTTGGCCGTATGCCCTTAAGATACATAGTATATATTTTATAAATATGCCTGGTCAAGTCTCATAATAGCATGAAACTAGTAGTAGCACTTTCAGTTGTGTATTGATATATCAGGCTGAGTAACAAGTAAGCAATGTTTTGTACCTTTGTCAAAAAGAATGAGGATTCCCTTTTCAATGTACTGATGGGGCATACGACAGGGCTGAGTTATGTTAAAAAATTAATTGAAGAATGTGTGCTTGAAATGGAACAGATACTCTTCAATAGAAATAATAATTTTAAAAATTGTGGATTTAACGATCAAGCATAGCGACTGGTTGAATAGAATATATGAGTTGTGTTGGCACTCCATCGCTTACGATGTTGAGGTTTCCAGTTGATCCGATTAACGGAACAGCCTGCTCGTGAAATTAACGTGCAAGTGGCTGAGCACTCCACAGACACGTGTACCCCTAACGTAGTTCTCGGGGATATTCAGCGTAAAAAGGTGTGACAAGGCTGAGCCTTTTGAATTACAGGCACAACAGAAACAGGAAGTAAGAGTGAGAGAAAATTGTGGTGGAAGAGTACAGCAGGATTCGCCACCATCCCCTGCCGGAGCCTCGTGGTGCTGTAGGTGTTTTCGCTCAATAAACACTCACAACGCCCGGTCTGGGAATCGAAACCGCGAATCCGCTGCCCTAACCACTGGGCCATTGCGCCTCCACTGGACGAGGAGAAACACTGGTACAAATCAACCTGTCAGAGCCATCTATTGGAGAATTGAAGAATACAATCAAATCAAGGGAAATAACTTCTAACACTTCAATCACGATCCAAGTAAATTATCAATTAAGGTAATTGAGTACCGGTCACCGACTCGTTTTTATCTGAATACGGTAAGTTGACAAAGATTTGCTTTAAGGCTGTTATGGTGTTGATAATAATGTAAATAATAGAATTATGTCAATGTCGATGTTACAGTAATTATTTCGAAGCGGAAACTTAACATCAGGAAAATATATTTCCTCGTCTTAAATAACAACTTCCAAACTGAAATGTTGATCTGTTGTTTATGAAAACCTATGATCGACTCTTCCATTAAATATAAAGGAAATTGATTGATAAAATGAAAGTAATGTGGCATTATTAATTAGTAAAATGGAAGGAGACCGATTGAAGAATACCACATTAATTAATGCTGTCCTGTTGTTTATGAGGCATTGATAAGACAGTAAGTTGACAAAGATTAATTTAAAGCTATATGATGATGGTGGTTTCAAATTTTGGCCCAGAGCCATCAATTTTTGAGACGAACGAGAAGTCGATTACACGGAACATAGTATTTTCCGAAAGGGATGAAAGCCAAAATTGACCTCAGTCTTATTTGAAGTCACGACTTTCAGCCGATGTCATCTTTGACTTATATTATTTCGTGGGTCAATAAAATAATAATGATGATAATAATAATAATAATAATAATAATAATCTTTTGTACGTTGAGCGCAAGGCGTGAAATCTGACGGAAGGGTGCATGTCGATTCCATGGACTCCGGTGATCTACTGATTTTTTATCTTATCAATTCCGAAAGGATAAAAGGCAAAGATGACCACGATGGAATTTTCACTTGGAGAGTAATGATGAAGAAAATGCTCTGTTGAGCATTTTGTCCGGCATGCTAACGATTCAGCCAGTGTATAATAGAATTGTGTGAACGTTTCGAAGTAATCATATAGAAGTGAAAACACATAACGACTTTAGGAGAATATGCGGTGGAGATGGAGTATATGTAATCTGGGTATACCCCCACTTTTAAATTTTGTTTTTTTTTACGGAATCCTATGTTTCAGACCATGGAGAATCCGATAATGGAAAAAAATTTTCAAAAATCTCAACTTCAAAATTTGGATCCGCCCCCCCCGGTTTTTATATAGATCCACAGGGTAAACCTAACCCTAACTCAAACCCTAACCCTAACCCTGACCCTAACCCTAACCCTGACCCTAACCCTCAACCTAACCCTAACACTAGTTTTGTCAGATTTGGCTGTTATTTCTAGCATGTAAATAGCCTGCTTGGTGTGTGTGGGGGGGAATTGAAATTTTTCAAAAAATTTTTTTTCAGAATCGGAATCTCCATAGCCTAAAACGTGGGATTCCGTAAAAAAAAATAATAAATAAGGGGAGGAAAGGTTCAGATTACATATAGTCCATCTCTACCGAATATGCTTTTGTTATTTCTAGAGACACTCCAGGGTTTAGTGTTACATGTGATATAAAGTAAATATATTAAAGATTTGGTGGATTAACAGTAATTGAAAGTTGTTAGATGTTCTTTAAATTTAATTACTGCGTAATGAGAAAAAGCTGCCTACTTAATTTTGATAAAAGTACAAATCAGATAGGGTATGACTACATAAACGTGCCCCACCGATTTTCCTTCCCTGTGACTTGCTGTAAAATTGGTATTTTCTCATGAAATTTTCTATGATTATATTTCAGATGATGTAGGTTATGACTGTAATACTTTTCAGATGATGTGGATTAGAATTGTATAGGAATGTGTTGTGAAAAACGCCTTCAGAGACGGTGGAATATAGAAGAATTTCGGATGATTCACATGCCTCAATTTTGTTTCCTCATAATTTACAGAAAATGCAAATGGCTGAGCACTCCACAGACCCTTAGCATAGTCCTCAAGGAGATTCAGCATGAGACAGAGTGTAGCTAGCATAGCCCTTTGAATTACAGGTTAAACTCATTTTTGCCACCAGAGTGAACTAAAGCATTGTGAAATAAATTGGCTTGGGGACAGAATGTGTCACTGGGTATTGAAATCACAGCCTCACACTTGTGAGGCAAATATCATAACTTCTAAGCCACGCTATGTGTGAAAAAGTGAAAGCAGATAAAAAACAGGAAAAAGAGGCAAATAGATAAATATTTAGAGAAATGTTGAGATGCTTTATCGAAATACAGAATGTTGTAAAAGTTCCAATACTCAATGGATTCTGACCCATGCAAACATAGATATTAAATGGATGATAGTGTTGATGTTGTAAAATTTGTGATGTTGAATTATTATGTCATTTAACTATCCTGTTTAGCTTACTGTCTTTTTTCCTATTTCAGAATATCACATCATGTTGATGTAAAAGAAATTTCATCATTCAGATGTGTCTCTGGTATTTTTATTGACTTCCATCAACTAAAGGAAGACCATATATTTATAAGGAGAATTCATTAATAATACACCAACCTCTCTATATAAATAAAATCTATAAAAAACAAGAAAATAATTCTTCTGGGTGATGCAATTAACAGCAAGATCAGTTTACAGGTTAATTAAGCTTGGATAACTGTACAAAGGAGTTGTCAGTTTTCACCTGATTTAGATGTTAAATAAGATCACAGATGAAACAAACATAGCATTAAATTTTTGTCTGAAAATAGAGACTCAACCGAACAGAATCATGTTCTTAGAAATGAAAAAAACACTATCATTGTGATTTGTATGACAAATTATTCTCTCATAATGAATCGTTTAACAAAACCCAAAAACCCTGACACAGGAGAGAAACCATATCATTGTGATATTTGTGGTAAATCATTCTCTCAAAGTAGTCACTTGACTAGTCACATACGTACACATACAGGAGAGAAGCCATATCATTGCAATATGTGTGGTAAATCATTCTCTCGTAATAGTCTCTTGACTAATCATAAACGAATTCATACTGGGGAAAAACCATATCATTGTGACATCTGTGGTAAACCATTTTCTGCAAATAACAATTTATCTCAACACAAGCGCATTCATACAGGAGAGGAACCATATCATTGTGATATTTGTGGTAAATCATTCTCTCATAGGAGTAACTTAACTGAACACAAGCGTAAGCATACAGGAGAGAAGCGATATCGTTGTAATATCTGTGGTAGATCATTTTCTCTAAACAGTGTTTTAACTAGTCATAAACGTATTCATACAGGAGAGAAGCCATATCGTTGTGATATTTGTGGTAAATCTTTTTCTGAAAATAACACTTTAACTACTCACAAACGTATTCATACAGGAGAGAAACCATATCATTGTGATATCTGTGGTAAATCATTCTCCCAAAGTGGTGTCCTGACTAGACACAAACGTACACATACAGGAGAGAAGCCATATCATTGCAATATCTGTGGTAAATCATTCTTCCAAAGTGGGGACTTGACTAAACACAAACTTACACATACAGGAGAGAAAGAATATCATTGTAATATCTGTGGTAAATCATTTTCCAGAAATAGCCACTTGACTAGTCACAATCGTATTCATACTGGGGAAAAAACCATACCATTGTATTATCTGTGGTAAATCATTTTCTGAAAATACTGTTTTAACTAGCCACAAACGTATTCATACAGGAGAGAAACCATATCATTGTGATATATGTGTAGTGAAACTACCTCCCGCCATTAGATACAAACTACTATCGCCATTACATACAATCTTCTCATTTAAATATAAATAAATGCGAGCGTAGTAGAGAACCCATTCCTTGTCCATCACGTGACTGATCATTATTCGAATCGGCAACTTCTTCGAACCGTTCCCGCCAGAACGCAAACTGACCAATCACGGCCCCTAGTAAGGTCACGTGATGGAGAATATTTCTACCATCTGGTGAGCCAATAGTTTGTTATAAATAGCTTTAACTCGGCAGCCAAATTCGTCTCGGTCCAGTTTCTCTTTGAGAACTGTTCCGTGTACCACACGACAGCAGCAGCAGCCAACGACCACTTCAGCAGCTTCGTTCAGCCACGATGACCTCCGCCGTCGCCACATCAGCAACAAGAGTCTACTACTACTATCCCGCATCATCATCATGACCAACACGATTAATACCAAGCAGCCTCTACGCTACCAGCGTCAACACGATTTACTATGTACACCAAACCAAACTCCGCGGCACATCTCTCTCTTCGATTCTGTTAGGTGACTCAGCTTCACCACGGTAAATAAACAGACAAGAGTTCTTAAACAGACAAGAAATTCTCAGCCAGCGATGAACATCTGTATAACAAGAATCAAGGCCCTGGCATCGAAGCCAAAACACAACTAGTGATAAGCTCTGCCACACTCAGCCCCCTCACTTTCACATACAGAACTTTTCCTATAGTGTACTAACGAACTGGTATAATTGTCCACGTGTTATTGACTCTCTTTCTATCTGCTGTAATATTTCACATACACATACATACTTTTCTTTGTACGACGGCCTGTCTTTGATTATGTTCTTATATGTCGCATTCACACTCTCACACAGACATACATCTTTAACGCTACAATAAATATATCTGTTATTCATCTAATACGGTTGTGGTCTTTCATTACTGGTCATCTATGTTATCGTAGCAAAACATATCATCTATATCATCCATTGATATATATATATTTGTATGTTCGACCGTGTGACTCGTTTAAATAAAAGGAGTCCTCTGTTTTTCCATTCGTCACCATATCTCCTTTTATGAGTTCGCACGGTCGTTCCTAACATATGTGATAAATCTTTCTCTGAGAACAGTTGTTTGATAAATCACAAACGCATTCATACTGGGGAAAAACCACATGAGTGTGATATCTGTCATAGATTTTTCTCTGGACATTGTGAGTTAACTACACACAAGCGAGTTCATACAAGAGAAAAACCATATCAGTGCAACATCTGTGGTGAATCTTTCTCTCACAGAGCTAGCATAACTATACATAAGCGTATTCATACTGGAGAGAAACCATACCAGTGTGATATCTGTGGTAAATCATTTTCTCAAAGTAGTGACTTAACTAGACACCAGCGCATTCATACAGGAGGGGAACCATATCATTGCAATATATGCGGTAAATCATTCTCTCAAAAACGCTACTTAAGTACACATGTGAATATTCACACACAAGTGTAACTGTATTGATATCAAAATTTATTACATCACAACAACGACAGCTATTTTATCTGCAAAAGACAGGTTTTTTTTTCTCTCTTCAAATTTGATATATCAACTTATACCCTAACCACTAAGCCATGCCACTTCACAGGTGAAACAAGTGAAAGGAGAGAAAAGAAAGAAACAAATGAAAACGAGATAAATTATTAAAGAAATGTAGAAATGCCTCAATAAATTCTGACCCGTGCAAACATAGACATTAAATGGATGACAGTGTTGATGTTGGAATATTTGCAATGATGAACTTCTATGTCTTTTAACCATCCTCTTTATCTTACTGCTTCTTTTCCTATTTCAGAAAATCACATCATGTTGACGTGAAAGAAATTTCTTCATTCAGATGTGCCTTTGATATTTTTATCAACTTTTATTGACTAAAGGAAGACAATATATTTATAAGGAGCATTCACCAATACATCAACTTTTTTATATAAATATAATCTATGAAAAACAACGGGAATATATTTCTTCTGGATGATGGAATTGACAGCAATATCACTTTACAGGTTAATTAAGCTTGGATAACTTTCCAAAGGAATTGACTATTTATATCTTCTGTTTTAGATATGAAGTAAGATCACATAGCATTAATTATACTTTGAAAATAGTGGCTCAATTAAACAGAAACATATTTATAGAAATGAGGAAAACAATATCATTGTGAGATGTATGACAAATTATTCTCCCATAATGAATAATTTAACTGAAGAAAAAGACTCTCACACAGCAGAAAAGTCATATCGTTGTATTATCTGTGGTAAATCATTCTCTAAATGTGGTGACTTGACTAAACACAAACGTGTACATACAGGAGAGAAGCCATATCATTGCAATATGTGTGATAAATCATTCTCTGAATCTAGTAACTTGAGAACACACAAACGTATTCATACAGGAGAGAAGCCATATCATTGTAATATTTGTGGTAAATCATTCTCCCAAAGTGGGGGCTTGACTAAACACAAACGTACTCATACAGGAGAGAAGCCATATCATTGCAATATCTGTGGTAAAGCATTCTCTGAATCCAATAGCTTGAAAACACACAAATGTATTCATACAGGAGAGAAGCCATACAGCTGTGAAATATGTGGTAAATCAGTTTCTGAAGTCTATCACTTGAAAAAACACAAACTTATTCATACGGGTGAGAAGCCATATAAGTGTGATATCTGTGGTAAATCGTTCCCTGAAAACAGACGCTTGACTAAACACAAACGTATTCATACTGGTGAAAAACCATATCACTGTGATATCTGTGGTAAATCATTTTTTGAAAATAGCGCTTTAACTAGCCACAAACGTATTCATACTGGAGAGAAGCCATATCATTGTGATATATGTGGTAAATCATTCTCTGAAAGCAGTAGTTTGACTAAACATAAATACATTCATACAGGAGAAAAACCATATGAGTGTGATATCTGTAGTAAATCTTTCATTAGATGTTTTGAGTTAACTACACATAAGCGTGTTCATACAAGAGAGAAACCATATCAGTGCAACATCTGTGGTGAATCTTTCTCTCACAGAGCTAGCATAACTATACATAAGCGTATTCATACTGGAGAGAAACCATATCAGTGTGATGTTTGTGGTAAATCATTCTCTCAAAGTAGTGACTTAACTAGACACCAGCGCATTCATACAGGAGGGGAACCATATCATTGCAATATCTGCGGTAAATCATTCTCTCAAAAACGCTACTTAAGTACACATGTGAATATTCACACACAAGTGTAACCATATCAATATCAAAAATTTATTACGACAGGACAACAATTATGAATATTTTGTTTGCCAAAAGACAGGGCTTATTCTTCTAGAAGCTTGATGTTATCAACTTCGCTGGACAAATGGCCAACCAACATTACTGGCGGCGTCTCGGCGGCCAAAGGGCGAAGTGCTGCCTATTAACTCTTTAAATAAATATTGTTGTGTTGATGGATCTGCGTTTCGTTGTTTCTTCAGAATTTAATGTACGGAAGCGGGTATACACCTAATGGTGTATAACCACTTTCCTACAATGTATATATATGGAAATATATCAACACAGCAATGACTTTGATTTGTTAAGATGATTGTGCTGGATTTTTGAGGAATTTATTATGAGAGAATAATAAATAAATGGTTAAACTGATGTTGACTTTGTCTATCTTGTATTTTCATCATCATCATTCTTTAGAGATATTTACTATGCTGGCGTGGAGGCGCAATGGCCCAGTGGTGGAGGAAGGACAATGATTGTAAAGGAGAGGAAATGACGTTAGGAATGGACCGGAAGTGCGACGGCATGACATCACGCCAGGAAACCACATGTTGAAGACGATTTCTTTATCACGGTATCTTTGACGTGGTCAAATCGTTTGTTGGAAACGATCGTAGAGAATACGTGAGTACACTTTGTTATAATAATCTGGTGAAAGTTTGAAAATTGTTGACAGAATGGGACAAAGAAAAAAACTGGAACGAATTCAACTAGCCAGTAGAATCAAGGTCGATTTTGCCTATCGTCATTTCGGGGTCGATAAATTAAGTACCAGTTACGTACTGGGGTCGATGTAATCGACTTAATACTTTTGTCTCTCCTTGTTTGTCCCCTCTATGTTTAGCCCTTTGTGGGCAATAAAGAAATAAGAATCATCTATGGGAGCATAGAAGTGCAACCCTATCAAGGGAAATAACTTCTACAACGCTTCAACCGCGGTCTAATTAAATTATTAATTATGAGGATTAATTACTGACTTTTTTTTATATATGAATACGTTAAGTTGACAAAGATTTCCTTTAACGCTGTAATGGTGATAATAAAGTGGAGGCGCAATGGCCCAGTGGTTAGGGCAGCGGACTCTCGGTTTCGATTTCCAGACCGGGCGTTGTGAGTGTTTATTGGCCTCAAAAGGATGAAGCCAAAGTCAACCTCAGTTTGATTTGAACTTTCAGAGTAAAAACGGACGAAATACTGTTAAGCATTTTGTGTCCGGCATGCTAACGATTCTGCCAGTATATAATACGAGGGTGAGTCAAAAAGTAATGCCATTTTGTTTAGGACAGGTTGTGCGGGTCCACAGAAACCCACCTTTTCGACTGCAGAGATTCCGAATCTGACAAAAAAAATCAGCATTTCAAAATTGTACCCCCCCCTTCCCCCCACTCTCTTACGAATTTTGGGGGGCGAAATATGTAGAAAAGCACGAAGATTATGATTCTGGAAAAAATTTATTTAAGTTTCAATTTTTCAAAAATAAATAAATAAACATCCCTCCCCTCCGTCAGCGCATCTGTGACAGAAAGTGAACAAGTGGTAGTTGAGGGTCTTTTGGAATTAGGTTTGTAAAAATCAGTCTTTTTGCGCACGCACACAGACACACACGACGATGACAAAATGACGTTTGAAAAGATTTTTTTCTTTTTTGGTAATTTAGAACATCGATCTTCGATTTGGCTGTTGTTTCTAGCTTGTCGGACTTTCCGGTTGGAGCGTACTTGAAAATTGAAGATTTTGAAAACCTCCAAAACACGTTTACAGAATTTTGAAATGCCGATTTTCTTTGCAGAGTTAGAATCTCCGAAGTCGTAAAAGTGAGTTTCTGTAGAAAAATGAAAAAGAAAAAAAAAAAAAAAGGCGGAATTTGTTGTGAAAAGATAGGCCTCTCATTTGTAAACAAATTTATGAGTAACTAATCCTCTGCTGGTCGTTTAGTATGCTGGAAATAGCAGTCATTACATGGCTTTATCCTAAGAAATGAAACAAAAACATAGATAATCTGAGAAAGGTAGAGAAATCTCTATACAGAATGTTGTAAAAGTTTCAATTCCATTCAAACATAGACATTAGGTGGATGACAGTTGATGTTATATAATTTGCAATGTTGAATTACTGTGTCATTTAATAATTCTCTTTATCTTACTTATTCTTTTCCTATTTCAGAATATCATACCATGTTGACGTGAAAGAAATTTCTTCATTCAGATGTGCCTATATTTTTATCAACTTTCATCAACGAAACGAAGACGATATATTTATGAAGAGCATTCATCAATAAATCAACTACTTTTATATAAGTAAAATCTATGATGAACAGTTGGAAAATATTTCTTCTGGACAATGCAATTAACAGCAAAATTTCCTTGTCTTCACTGTCTGGAATGTAGACGAGGTGATCGCTTTACAATTTCAGTAAACTTGGGTAACTTTATAAAAGAGTTAACAGTTTAAATTTGCAGTTTTAGATGTTAAGACCACAGATGAAAGAAACATGACATTAAATTATTGTCTGAAGATAGTGACACAACTGAAAACAAACATTCATAAAAGTAAAGCGAGCACAGCCATTGTCATATGTGTAACAAATTATTCTCTGATAATGAATGATTCAACTAAAATGAAAAATTCTGATACAGGAGAGAAACTGTATTACTGTGATATCTGTGATGAATTATTTTCTGAACATAGTGCTTTCATTAGTCACAAGAGTATTCATACAGGAGAGAAGCCATATCATTGTGATATTTGTTGTAAATCATTCACTGAAGAAAGACACTTCACTAAACACAAGTGCATTCGTACAGGAGAGAAACTACATCACTGTGATGTCTGTGGCAAATCGTTTTCTCAAAGTGGTCACTTGACTAGTCATAAACGTGTTCATACAGGAGAGAAGCCATATCAGTGTGATATCTGTGGTAAATCATTTTCTCGTAATAGTCACTTGACTAGTCACAAACGTATTCATACTGGGGAAAAACCATATCATTGTGACATCTGTGGTAAATCATTCTCTCAAAGTGGTGACTTGAGTAAACACAAACGTATTTATACTGGTGAAAAACCATATCAGTGTGATATCTGTGGTGAATCATTTTCTGAGTATAGCACTTTAATTAGTCACAAACGTACTCACACAGGAGAGAAGCCATATCATTGTAATATCTGTGGTAAATCATTCTCTCAAAGTGGTAACTTGACTAAACACAAACGTACTCACACAGGAGAGAAATCATATCATTGTAATATCTGTGGTAAATCATTCTCTCAGAGTGATGACTTGACTAAACACAAACCTACACATAGAAGAGAGAAAGCATATCATTGTAATATCTGTGGTAAATCATTCTGTAGAAATAGTGACTTGATCAGGCACAAACGTATTCATACTGGGGAAAAACCATATCAATGTGATATCTGTGGTGAATCATTCTCTCGAAATAGCACTGTAACTAGTCACAAACGTGTTCACACAGGAGAGAGGCCATACCATTGTGACATCTGTGGTAAATCTTTTTCTGAAAATAGTAGTTTGACTAATCATAAACGTATCCATACTGGAGAAAAACCATATCATTGTAACATCTGTGGTAAATCATTTTCTGAAAATAGCTCTTTAACTAGTCACAAACGTACTCATACAGGAGAGAAGCCATATCGTTGTGACATCTGTGGTAAATCATTCTCTCAAAGTAGTAACTTGACTGAACACAAACGTACACATACAGGAGAGAAAGCATATCGTTGTGATATCTGTGGTAAATCATTCTCTTATAATATTAAATTGATTCATCACAGACATATTCATACAGGAGAGAAGCCATATCACTGTGATATCTGTGGTGAGTCATTCTTTCAAAAAGGCCATTTAAGTACACATATGAGTATTCATACACAAGTGTAACAGTATCAATATCAAAATTTATTACAACAGGACAGCAGTTATGGATATTCTGTTCAAGCTTGACATTACTAACTTAACTATCATGTATACATCAACACAGAAATGACTTTGATTTCTGAAGATGTTTGTGCTGAATTTTTGAGGAATTTGTTCTGAGAGAATATAAAGGAATGGGAATAATGAATAAAAGTTTTAAGTGATATTGATTTTGTCTTTGTTGTGTTTTCATCATCATCATCCTTTAATGTCTATTTCCTATGCTGGCATGGATGAGAAAGTGTGACTATACCTGATCAAGCATCATAATAGCATGAAACTAGTAGTAGCTTTTTCAGTTGTGTACTTAATTTGGTGTGGAGGCGCAATGGCCCAGTGGTTAGGGCAGCGGACTCGCGGTCATAGGATCGCAGTTTCGATTCCCAGACTGGGCGTTGTGAGTGTTTATTGAGCGAAAACACCTAAAGCTCCACAAGGCTCTGGCAGGGGATGGTAGCGAACCCTGCTGTACTCTTTCACCACAACTTTCTCTCTCTCTTACTCCCTGTTTCTGTTGCGTCTGTAATTCAAAGGACCAGCCTTGTCACACTGTGTCACGCTGACTATCCCCATACACAGCCACTATAAAGTCAGTCAGTTGTGGTAGGATTATTGTACGAGTTTCTCAGTTGCTACTGTTTATGTTTGGTCGACTGCTAGTTGCCTAACTAGGGATTAGAGGAAGATAGAATGAATGATAAGTGTAGGGAGTCGATAAAATGATACTTTCATGGTGCCTGATATTAAAACAGCAGTGGTGTTGCGATAAGACACTATATCATACTTGACATTCTCACTGTAAGCTTTATCTCAGTTGAATTATCTAACTGGATTCAGCATGTGGTCACCTCTGCGTCATGTCTCATCTGCCAACTAACTTTTTCCTACGCTATTTTAGTATTTATAATTATCCAAACTAGTTAGAAAGAGAGACATATTGTTGCGAACAGCGAATTTCGTTGGTGGTCTGTTATCTCCATTCTAGCGCTTTTGGCAGCCTAGAAGAGATTTGAAGGGTCAATTGGCAAACACGTTATTCTGCTTAACGAAGGCATCTGGCAAAATGTAACTGCTGTCAATCACAGGGAAACTATTGCTTTACTGTGAGAATAGTGCTGTTGAATTATTAAGTGAAATTTTACAAAGAGAAACTGTTTTATTTTTTTTCAAATTTATTTGCAATCTGGGATTTCAAGCATCTTAAGAGATCGGGGTACTTGATTCCACGCAAAGAATCCGAGTTTGTTCGTTTCTCTGTGAAAGTACCAAAATTAACCCTAGTGAGTAGAGACATCTATAGGAGAAGTCTTGAAATATAATTATGTAAGGGGAAATAACTTCAGCAGCACTTAAACCTCGCCAATTTAATTATTAATTATATTCGTTAATTACTGATCACTGACTCGTTGTTTATATCCGAATACGGTAAGTTGACAAAGATTTACTTTTAAGACTGTAATCATGATAATAATACTACTAATAATAATGTAAATAATAGAATTATGTGAACCTTTCGATCGTAAAGTAATTATTTCGAAGCTGAAACATAACAACGCTAGGAAAATATATTTCCTCGTCTTAAATAATAAATTCCAAACTGAAATGTTGATCTGTTCTTTATGGAAACCTGTTACATGTGAAATTAAGGTTAATGTTGACATTGGTACCCGGAAACGAAATCGAAAAAGACAAAAATAGGGCAACGTGTACAAAAGAAAAAGATGTGAAAAACGAATCTGAAATCAAAGATGTGCAGAAAGCAATAGGGGTGAGAGGCCTTCGGAAAATTCACTAGATCCGAAGTTTTTCCCTCATAACTTTTAGGAACGGTATAGCTTACGATTATAAAGATATTTGTGGGGAAAATCTTTTCCTTTGGGGTAGGGAAAGGACTTCGAAAAATCCGATATTTTTCCCTCGTAGAATTGAGGAAAAATGGAGTTTGAGGAAAATCTAATCCTTTTGAAATCAGAAATTAACTATCCTCTTTATCTTACTGTTTCTTTTCCTATTTCAGAATATCACATCATGTTGACACAGAAGAAATTTCTTCATTCAGATGTGCCTTTCATATTTTTATCTCGTTTCGTCAACTAAACCAAGATGACATATTCAACAGGAGCATTCATCGATACATCAAAATTTACATGAATACAAACTAAGAATACAATATTTTTCTTGTTTTCACTGTTTGGAATTTTGAGTAAGTGATTGCCTTAGATGTTAATTAACGGGTGGATACCTTTACAAAGGAGTTGACAATATTCACCTGCTGATCTATATATTAAATAAGATCACAAATGAAAGAAACACAGCTACAAATTATTTTCAGGAAATAGTGGCTGAACTGAAAACAAAATTTGTTTATAGAGATGAAGGAAACATTATTTTTGTGATATGTATAATAAATTATTCTATCATGATGAATAATTTAACTGAAGCAAAAACTACTGGTACAAGAGAGAAACAACATTTCTGTGATGTCTGTGGTAAATCATTCTTTTATAATAGTCAATTGACTATTCACAGACGTATACATACTGGAGAAAAACCATATCACTGTGATATATGTGATAAATCATTTTTTGTAAATAGCAATTTAACTCAACACAAACGTACACATGCAGGAGAGAAGCCATATCATTGTGAAATCTGTGGTAAATCATGCTCTCAAAGGAGTGACTTGACTAAACACAAACATACACATACAGGAGAAAAGCCATATCAATGTGACGTCTGTGGTAAATCATTCTCTCAAACTAGTGGCTTGACTATACACAAACAAACACATACAGGAGAAAAGCCATATCATTGTGAAATCTGTGGTAAATCATTCTCTCATGGAAGTAACTTGACTAAACACAAACATACACATACAGGAGAAAAGCCATATCAATGTGATATCTGTGGTAAATCATTCCCTCAAAGGATTGGCTTGACTCAGCACAAACATACACATACAGGAGAAAAGCCATATCATTGTGAAATCTGTGGTCAATCATTCTGTCAAAGGAATAACTTGAATCAGCACAAACATACACATACAGGGGAAAAGCCATATCATTGTGATATCTGTGGTAAATCATTTTCTCAGAGGGGTAACTTGTCTAAGCACAAGCGTACACATACAGGTGAGAAACCATTTCATTGTGATATCTGTGCTAAATCATTTACTCAGAGGAGTAACTTGACTAAGCACAAACATAGACACACAGGTGAAAAACCATATCATTGTGATGTGGTAGATAATTATCTGACAGGAGCATTTTAACTAATCACAAACGTATTCATACAGGAGTGAAGCCATATCATTGTGATATCTGTGGTAAATCATTCTCTAGAAGTGGTCACTTGACTAGACACAAGCTTACACATATAGGAGAGAAGCCATATCATTGTGAAATCTGTGGTCAATCATTCTCTCAAAGGAGTAACTTGACTAGGCACAAGCGTACACATACAGGAGAAAAACCATATCATTGTGATATCTGTGGTAAATCATTCTCTGAAAGGAGCAGTTTAACTGGTCACAAACGTATTCATGCAGGAGAAAAACCATATCATTGTGGTATTTGTGGTAAATCATTTTCTCAGAATTGTCACTTGACTAATCATAGATACATTCATACTGGGGGAAAAGCTATATCTCTGTGATATCTGTGGTAAATCATTCTCTCAAAATTGTGATTTAACTAGTCACAAACATGCAGGAGAGAAGCCATAACATTGTGACACATGAGGTAAATCATTTTGTTCTAAATGTCACAAATTTATTTATTCTGGGAAGAAAATGATCACTGATACATTTGAGAAATTCTCAGAACCAGTAATATTTTTTCTTTATTCGTTTCTGATTCATATGTTTTTGATATCGGAGATGATGATTTAGCAAAAATTTCTTATTTAATTTCTGTCCTCCTCAATTTATTTGCTTGTTTTACAGTTGACAAGACATGCTATCCTGCACAAAATAACAGCTTCCAAATCCTCTTTCTCCATTGACTGTTCCTAAAGTTTTGTGCAATGTTTGGAAGCATGCATTTTGAGATCATTCTAAGTTGTTACCATCTCAGTACAGGGGTAGCTTGTGTTGCTGCACATAGAAAATTTGAAATTAAAAAGTATTTTTTCTATTTTATTAATCTCTGTATGTTTCCATGTAGATTGAAAAGAAAATTTGGAATAAAGTTTTAATAAAATTTCAAAAAGGCTGGGGTTTTTTTGTTTTTTTTTTTCTAAAATGTCACAAAACACTTCTTTTTGTAGTTTGGAAAACGGGGTGGGTTGCATGTTGGAAGTCTCAGAAATTTCTGCCAACACACCACCCCAATATTTTTGGCTGTTTCTTCCTTTACCCAGAATTTTAGATAACATTTTGCAGAAAGATGTTTTTGACAGAGTGTGGATTACATTAGATTGAAAATTGAAAGAAGTTTGAAATAAATAAGTGAAAATGCAGAGGTTATAGAAGTCACAGAGGTACCAAAGTCATTCAATGAAAAAAGAATGATTCCTGAATGGGGGGGGGGTTGCGGTTTCTCACCCATCTCATTTTTCCGAACTAAAATGAGGGAATTGCAGCATAATAGGAGGTCAAGTTACTTGATTCCACGCCAAAAAATCCGATTTCTTTTTTCTCAATGAAAATCGTGAATGTGAAAGTACCAAAGTTTACCCCAGTGAGTATCGCCATCTATAGGAGAAGTCATGTATTATAATCATGTAAGGGGAAATAACTTCAGCAGCACTTGAGCCTCACGCCAATTTAATTGTTAATTATATTCGTTAATTACTGATCACTGACTCGTTGTTTGTATCTCGATCGGGTAAGTTGAGAAAGATTTACTTTAAGCATGTAATCATGATAATGTAAATAATAGAATTATGTGAACATTTCGATATTAAAGTAATTATTTCGAAGCGAAAACGAAACAAAATCAGGAAAATACATTTCCTCGTCTTAAATAACAACTTCAAACGGAATTGTTTATCTGTTGTTTATGAAAACCTATGATCGACTGTTATACGTCATGTTGTCCTGCTGTTTATGAGGCATTCATAAAACGTTAAGTTGACGAAGATTTACTTAAAGGTTAATTTTAATAATTATGATGATGTAAAATTATATGAATCCCTCGAACTTACAGTAATCACATAGAAACATTGAGAAAATATGATTCCTCGTTGTAGATATATCAAACATGGAATTTTTTTGATTGGCACAAGAAGACAAATTTAGGGTGTAGCGCCTGTCAATTATGCCAGTCTTTCAATGCCTCAGTAAACTCCGACCCCTGCCAACATTGAATGGATGACAGTGTTGATGTACCATTTGCAATATTGAATTACTGTATCGTTTAACTATCCTCTTTATCTCGATGTTTCTTTTCTTATTTCAGAATATCACATCATGTTGACACACAGGAAATTTCTTCATTCAGATGTGCCTTTCATATTTTTATTTCGTTTCATCAACCAAGGGAAGAAGACGTATTTAGCAGGAGCATTCATCGATGCATCGAAATTTATATGAATACATTCTATGACAACAGTAAAACATTGTTCTTGTCTTCACTGTTTGGAACATGAAGGTGATTGCTTTACAGGTT
Organism: Octopus bimaculoides; assembly: GCF_046866305.1. NCBI lineage: Eukaryota > Metazoa > Mollusca > Cephalopoda > Octopoda > Octopodidae > Octopus > Octopus bimaculoides. The sequence goes on from NC_142956.1 coordinate 19,240,826, forward strand.
AATTACGGTTGGATAACTTTACAAAGGAGCTGACAATTTTCACCTGCTGATTTTGATATTTAGTAAGATCACAGATGAAAGAAATACAGCTTTAAATTCTTTTCTAGAAATAGTGACTGAACTGAACTCAATCATGTTTATAGACATGAAGGAAACATTGTGATGTGTAAAATAAAATATTATCTCATAATGAATAGTTTAACTAAACCAAAGAAGACTGATTTAAGGGAAAAACAATATTCATGTGATATCTGTGGTAAATCATTCTCTTTTAGGAATACCTTGACTGAACACAAGTATACACATACAGGAGAAAAGCCATATCATTGTGATATCTGTAGTAAATCATTCTCGTGTAGGAGTAACTTGGCTCACCACAAACATACACATACAGGAGAAAAGCCATATGATTGTAGTATCTGTGGTAAATCATTCTCTCGAAGGTGTACCTTGACTGTACACAAACGTACACATACAGGAGAAGAGCCATATCATTGTGATATCTGCGGTAAATCATTCTCGTGTAGGAGTAACTTGACTCAACATAAACGTACACATACAGGAGAAAAGCCATATGATTGTGATATCTGTGGTAGGTCATTCTCTAAAAGGAGTAACTTGACTAAACATGAATATACACATGGAACAGTAAAGCCATATCATTGTGATACGTGGTAAATTATTCTCTTATAGGAGTAACTTGATTCAGCACATACATATATATCCAGGAGAAAAGCCATATCATTATCATATCTGTGTTAAATTATTCTCTTATAGGACGTGACTCAACAGAAACATACATATACAGGAGAAAAGCCACATCATTGTGATATCTGGGGTAAATCATTTTCTAAAAGCTATCAATTAACTAAACACAAGTGCCGTAAAAACCCATGTACTTTGTGCAACCGTGTAATTGACATAGATGATTTTCCGGATGAAATTTGTTAAAAAAAGTGTCCTACTTATGTAAAATTCGCACCTAAAAGTTTTGAGTATCGCCGTGACAGCCAGGGATGAACATTTTCAATTTAGTTGTACTTAGCATAATTTAACTTACTCCTGATTAGATTTAATTGAAGTTTTATTAAATAAAAATAATTGCTGCTGAACAGGTATCGCATTGAGAGGTATTAAATTACAAAGTGTTTGTGTTGTTTATAATAAACTTTATTTCACATTTCTTGCCCACAAAAGATCATGTCCGATCTTTAACATAATGCTGTATGTCTTATCAAATCATGATCCCAGGAAAAGTTGTTGATGACAATTACCAACTAAAGTGAGGCTGATTAATACGCACAGGTGTTGCAAATCAAATTTAATCATCGATAAACATCAGCTTGGATGACACTTTACTCAACCGACAGAGGAAGGTGACCGATCAAGCTGATTATGTAAACGGAATTCTTTTCCACCTATTCTTGTCAGAACATTTTAATACGGATTTTTGAAGAATATCACCTTAGCTGTTGATTAGGCATTGAAAGTGGAGGCGCAATGGCCCAGTGGTTAGGGCAGCGGACTCGCGGTCATAGGATCGCGGTTTCAATTCCCAGACCGGGCGTTGTCAGTGTTTATTGAGCGAAAACACCTAAAAGCCCCACGAGGTTAAGGCGGGGGATGGTGACGAACCCTGGTGTACTCTTCCACCACAACTCTCGATGTTAGAGGAATTATTTCGAAACGAAAACATAAGAACATCAGGAAAATACATTTCCTCGTCTTAAATAACAACTTCCAAACTGAAATGTTGATCTCTTGTTTATGGAAACCTATGATTGACTGTTACATGTGATATAAAGGAAATTAACTTGTGAAGTGGCGTAATTAATTAGTCAAAAGGAAACCGATTGAATAATACCACATTAATTGGCTTTCTTTTGCCTTAGTTAATGTTGTCCTCTTGTTAATGAGACAGTCAGTAGCGCCATCTATTGGAGAATTGAGGAATAGAATTATCTCAACGGAAATAACTTCTACAGCACATCAACATCCGTTCAATTAAATTATATATTAGAGTGATAATTAGCGAGCACTGACTCGTTGTTTATATCTGAATACGGTAAGTTGACAGAGATTTACTTTAAGGCTGTTATGGTGATAATAATACTACTAATAATAATGTAAATAATAGAATTACGTGAACCTCTCGATGTTAGAGTAATTATTTCGTAACGAAAACATAACAACATCAGGAAAATACATTTCCTCGTCTTAAATAACAACTTCCAAACTGAAATGTTGATCTGTTGTTTATGAAAATCTATGATCGGCTGTTACGTATATAAAGTAAATTAATTTGTAAAATGAGAGTAATGTGGTATAATTAATTAGTAAAATGAGAGGAAACCGATTGAATTATACCTTATTTATGTTCTGTTGTTTATGAGGCATTGATAAAACGTTAAGTTGACGAAAATTTTAATGATTATGATGATGGTTTCAGATTTTGGCCCGGGACCAGAAGTTGTGCAGATAAAAAATATATACAAAATAAATAAAATATGCAAAAAATTAGGAAGAATTATTTATTTTTGAATGGTTAATACTAACACATAGAATAAACTGGAGACGGGCATTTGCGAACATTTAACTAACTTGTCGGACGATAGAAATGGTGGTAATTTGATTTGATGAATTAGGTATTGTTAATGAAACGGGGAGTCCAACTATATCGTCTGCAAATTGTGAGACCGATTCACAATCTGTTTCTTGAAATTCAAGAAATGTGGAGTCAGTAATTTGGACAGTATTCAACTTTTGGAAGCACATAGCCACTGCCTCAATGAACTCCGACCCCTGCCAACATTGAATGGATGACAGTGTTGATGTACAATTTGCAATATTGAATTACTGTATCGTTTAACTATCCTCTTTATCTCGATGTTTCTTTTCTTATTTCAGAATATCACATCATGTTGACACACAGGAAATTTCTTCATTCAGATGTGCCTTTCATATTTTTATTTCGTTTCATCAACCGAGGGAAGAAGACGTATTTAGCAGGAGCATTCATCGATGCATCGAAATTTATATAAATACGTTCTATGACAACAGTTAAACATTGTTCTTGTCTTCACTGTTTGGAACATGAAGGTGATTGCTTTACATGTTAATTACGGTCGGATAACTTTACAAAGGAGCTGAAAATTTTCACCTGCTGATTTGGATATCAAGTAAGATCACAGATGAAAGAAACACAGCTTTAAATTCTTTTCTAGAAATAGTGACTGAACTGAACTCAAACATGTTTATGGACATGAAGGAAACATTGTGATGTGTAAAATATTCCCTCATAATGAATAATTCAACTAAACTAAAAGACCCAGATACAAGAGAGAAACAATATTCCTGTGATAACTGTGGTAAATCATTCTCTTATAATAGTCGCAGACATGGCCATACTGGAGAAAAACCATATCGCTGCGATATGTGTGATGAATCATTTTTTGAAAATAGCACTTTGACTGAAGACAAACAAACACAAACAGGAAAAAGGCCATATCATTGTGATATCTGTGGTAAATCATTTTCTCAAAGGAGTAACTTGACCCAACACAAACATACACACACAGGAGAAGAGCCATGTCATTGTGATATCTGTGGTAAATCATTCTCTTATAGGAGGAACTTGTCTCATCACAAGCGTACACATACAGGAGAAAAGCCATATCATTGTGATATTTGTGGTAAATCATTCACTCGAAGGACTACTTTAACTGAACACAAACGTACACATACAGGAGAAGAGCCATATCGTTGTGAAATCTGTGGTAAGTCATTTTCGTGTAGGAGTAATTTGATTCAACACAAACGTATACACACAGGAGAAAAACCATACCATTGTGACATATGTGGTAGGTCATTCGCGTGTAGCAATAACTTGACTAAACACGAGTATACACATGGAACAGTAAAGCCATATCATTGTGATACGTGGTAAATTATTCTCTTGTAGGAGTAACTTGATTCAACACATATATATATCCAGGAGAAAAGCTTTATCATTATCATATCTGTGTTAAATTATTCTCTTATAGGACGTGACTCAACAGAAACGTACATACAGGAGAAAAGCCACATCAATGTGATATCTGTGGTAAATCATTTTCTAAAAGCTATCAATTAACTAAACACAAGTGCCGTAAAAACCCATGTACTTTGTGCAACCGTGTAATTGACATAGATGATTTTCCGGATGAAATTTGTTAAAAAAAGTGTCCTTGTAAAATTCGCACCTAAAAGTTTTGAGTATCGCCGTGACAGCCAGGGATGAACATTTTCAATTTAGTTGTACTTAGCATAATTTCACTTATTTAAATAAAAATAATTGCTGCTGAACAGGTATCGCATTGAGAGGTATTAAATTACAAAGTGTTTGTGTTGTTTATAATAAACTTTATTTCACATTTCTTGCCCACAAAAGATCATGTCCGATCTTTAGCATAATGCTGTATGTCTTATCAAATCATGATCCCAGGAAAAGTTGTTGATGACAATTACCAACTAAAGTGAGGCTGATTAATACGCACAGGTGTTGCAAATCAAATTTAATCATCGATAAACATCAGCTTGGATGACACTTTACTCAACCGACAGAGGAAGGTGACCGATCAAGCTGATTATGTAAACGGAATTCTTTTCCACCTATTCTTGTCAGAACTTTTTTATACGGATTTTTGATGAATATCACATTAGCTGTTTATTAGGCATTGATAGTGGAGGCGCAATGGCCCAGTGGTTAGGGCAGCGGACTCGCGGTTTCGATTCCCAGACCGAACGTTGTGAGTGTTTATTGAGCAAAAACACCTAAAAGCCCCACGAGGATCCGGGAGGGGATGGTGGCGAACCCTGCTGTACTCTTCCACCACAACTTTCTCTCACTCTTACTTCCTGTTTCTGTTGTGCCTCTAATTCAAAGGGGCCAGCGTTGTCACACTGTGTCACGCCGAATATCCCCGAGAACTACGTTAAGGGTACACGTGTCTGTGGAGTGCTCAGCCACTTGCACGTTAATTTCACGAGCAGGCTGTTCCGTTGATCGGATCAACTGGAACCCTCGACGGAGTGCCAACACAGGCATTGATAAAACGTTGACAAAGATTTTCTTAAATGTTATATTAATAATAGCAATGACGATGCGGGTTTCAAAGTTTGGCCTAGGGTCAGCAATCTTTGATGCGAGTGGGAAGTTGAATACATAGAACTCCGTCTGAACATTTTTCTGAAAAAAGTGAAATAACTGCAGCAATTCAGCTTGGAACAGGATATTACTGTGTTAAATTTTAAAATAATCTGATGAGAATTAGAAAAAAAACTTCAAAGGTAAATTTTCTAACGGAATGGGGCGAAGAAAAATAAAAACTGGAACGAATCCCGACAGTCAGTAGCGCCATCTATTGGAGAATTGAGGAATAGAATTATCTCAACGGAAATAACTTCTACAGCACATCAACATCCGTTCAATTAAATTATATATTAGAGTGATAATTAGCGAGCACTGACTCGTTGTTTTTATCTGAATACGGTAAGTTGACAGAGATTTACTTTAAGGCTGTTATGGTGATAATAATACTACTAATAATAATGTAAATAATAGAATTACGTGAACCTCTCGATGTTAGAGTAATTATTTCGTAACGAAAACATAACAACATCAGGAAAATACATTTCCTCGTCTTAAATAACAACTTCCAAACTGAAATGTTGATCTGTTGTTTATGAAAATCTATGATCGGCTGTTACGTGTTATATAAAGTAAATTAATTTGTAAAATGAGAGTAATGTGGTATAATTAATTAGTAAAATGAGAGGAAACCGATTGAATTATACCTTATTTATGTTCTGTTGTTTATGAGGCATTGATAAAACGTTAAGTTGACGAAAATGTTAATGATTATGATGATGGTTTCAGATTTTGGCCCGGGACCAGAAGTTGTGCAGATAAAAAATATATACAAAATAAATGAAGTATGCAAAAAATTAGGAAGAATTATTTATTTTTGAATGGTTAATACTAACACATAGAATAAACTGGAGACGGGCATTTGCGAACATTTAACTAACTTGTCGGACGATACAAGTGGTGGTAATTTGCTTTGATGAATTAGGTATTGTTAATGAAACGGGGAGTCCAACTATATCGTCTGCAAATTGTGAGACCGATTCACAATCTGTTTCTTGAAATTCAAGAAATGTGGAGTCAGTAATTTGGACAGTATTCAACTTTTGGAAGCACATAGCCACTGCCTCAATGAACTCCGACCCCTGCCAACATTGAATGGATGACAGTGTTGAAGTACAATTTGCAATATTGAATTACTGTATCGTTTAACTATCCTCTTTATCTCGATGTTTCTTTTCTTATTTCAGAATATCACATCATGTTGACACACAGGAAATTTCTTCATTCAGATGTGCCTTTCATATTTTTATTTTGTTTCATCAACCAAGGGAAGAAGATGTATTTAGCAGGAGCATTCATCGATGCATCGAAATTTATATGAATACATTCTATGACAACAGTAAAACATTGTTCTTGTCTTCACTGTTTGGAACATGAAGGTGATTGCTTTACAGGTTAATTACGGTCGGATAACTTTACAAAGGAGCTGAAAATTTTCACCTGCTGATTTGGATATCAAGTAAGATCACAGATGAAAGAAACACAGCTTTAAATTCTTTTCTAGAAATAGTGACTGAACTGAACTCAAACATGTTTATGGACATGAAGGAAACATTGTGATGTGTAAAATATTCCCTCATAATGAATAATTCAACTAAACTAAAAGACCCAGATACAAGAGAGAAACAATATTCCTGTGATAACTGTGGTAAATCATTCTCTTATAATAGTCGCAGACATGGCCATACTGGAGAAAAACCATATCGCTGCGATATGTGTGATGAATCATTTTTTGAAAATAGCACTTTGACTGAAGACAAACAAACACAAACAGGAAAAAGGCCATATCATTTTGATATCTGTGGTAAATCGTTTTCTCAAAGGAGTAACTTGACCCAACACAAACATACACACACAGGAGAAGAGCCATGTCATTGTGATATCTGTGGTAAATCATTCTCTTATAGGAGGAACTTGTCTCATCACAAGCGTACACATACAGGAGAAAAGCCATATCATTGTGATATTTGTGGTAAATCATTCACTCGAAGGACTACTTTAACTGAACACAAACGTACACATACAGGAGAAGAGCCATATCGTTGTGATATCTGTGGTAAGTCATTTTCGTGTAGGAGTAATTTGATTCAACACAAACGTATACACACAGGAGAAAAGCCATACCATTGTGACATATGTGGTAGGTCATTCGCGTGTAGCAATAACTTGACTAAACACGAGTATACACATGCAAGAGAAAGGCCATATGATTGTAATATCTGTGGTAAATCATTTTCTCAAAGGAGTAACTTGACCCAACACAAACATACACATACAGGAGAAAAGCCATATCATTGTGATATTTGTGGTAAATCATTCTCTTATGGAAGTAACTTGACTAACCACAATCTTACACATACAGGAGAGAAGCCACATCATTGTGATATCTGTGGTAAATCATTTTCTCAAAGGAGTAACTTGACCCAACACAAACATACACATACAGGAGAGAAGCCACATCATTGTGATATCTGTGGTAAAGCATTCTCTCAAAAGGGTCACTTGACTGATCACAGATACATTCATACAGGGGAAAAACCATATCAGTGTCATGTCTGTGGTAAATCATTCTCTTACAGGAGGAACTTCACCCAACACAAGTGTACACAGGAGAAAAGCCATATTATTGTGATATCTGTGGTAAATCATTTTCTAAAAGGTATCACTTGACTAAACACAAGCGCCGTAAAAGCCCATGTAATTTGTGCACCTGTGTAATTGACACAGGTGATTTTTCAGGATATAATTTCTTCAAAAAATGTTTCACTTATGTAAAATTTGCACCTTAAGAATTGCCAAATGGCTAGGATAAAAGATTTTCTGTTTAGTTGTATTTAGCATAATTTCACTTACTTGTGATTAGATTGAATTAAATTTTCACGAAATAAAAATAATTTCTGTTTAACAGGTATCACATTGAAAGCTATTAAATTACAAAGTGTTTGTGTTGTTTATAATAAACTTTATTCCATATTTCTTGCCCACAAGAAATTATGTCCGATCGTTAACATACTGCTGTATCTCTTATCAAATGATGATCACATGAAAAGTTGTTGATGAGAATTACCTTTATCTTTAGTTTTTGGTACATTTCTCTTTGAGATTTATAATGAAAGACAAACCACACAAACATGGAAAAATAGACATTGATATGTAGATTATGTTGGAATGATATACATAGAAATTAGTTTTAAACATTCCTTGAGAATCAAGACACATCACCATGTAAGAACACCCAAGAATTGACTAGGTACAAACACAACTTGCAGTAAAAGGAAACAACTTTGTAGACTTGAAGTGCTTTTAAGAAACCATAAATATGCAAGGACCAAATCCAATTTATAATCATCACCGCATTTCAGCAGGGGTCCATGTTGTCGGATTCATGTTAACTATTTTACATATATCATCAACAACATCATTTAACATCTCTCTTCCATGCTAGCATCTATAGACTGGTTTCAAAGAAGCTGGTAAGACAGGAGACTGCACCAAGCATGACTATCTGCTGTAACAGGGTTTCTACAATTGGATATTGACAATGTGTGACGCTTATAAATGATTGTCATAGAAGAAATATTTCTTTCCAGTATTCTGTGTGAACATGTTTGAACTTGGTGGAATATCGCTTCACTTGGAAACAGTATTCAAACTGGGGAAAAACTACATCAATATAATATCGAATTCATCTTCTCTCCCACTTTATCATCCCATGAGTGATGTACTTGGTTTAGCTGCCAGCATCAATTCTGTTTGAATTGAACAATAAAAGAAGAGTTTTTAGCAATTGAAGTGTGGAAATTTTGGTAATTGTAGCCAATCGTAAGCCACAGGCACTTTCGTACCTGTTTCCATAGTAAGAAGTGGAACATGTGGGATCTTTTGTCTGTGAGAAAGCATCTGTTGACAAATATATTGAAACAAATTGTTTTACCTGTCTGTTCATAGTTGAGCATATGAACTTATAAACTGGGTTTTTTTAAAATATTTCATTTGTAAGGTGTTGTTCGCCGCATTTGCTTTAAACGAATATTAAATGCATACTAATGTTTACTAGTTTCTTTTTGTCATTGAGGTGGTTGTGAGGTGTGCTAAAAATAGCAGTTACTAACATTTTATCAATAACTCTTTTAAGTTCGTGCTATCGCATTAAATGCATACTGAATGTGTCAAACTACAAAACACATGCTGTTAATAAATATTGATAACACGTGCTATTTTAAGGAAGCTGACAAAATGTGCAGCCATGCATAAAATGACAGCTTCCAAATTAGGTTTCCTTATTGCTTGAAAATGATCAGAATTTAAGCCTTTTTAAAAACATTTTTCTAAAAGAAAGTGAAAGAATTCTAACAACTCGGCTTGGAAAAGGATATTACTGTGTTAAATTTTAATATAATCTAATGAGAATTTGAAAAAGAACTTGAAAGGTAAATTTGCTGACAGAATGGGACAAAGAAAAGCACTGAAACGAATCCAGCCAGTCAGTAGAGCCATCTATTGGAGAATTAAAGAATAGAATTATCGCAAGGGAAATAACTTCTACAGCACATCAACATCCGTTCCATTAAACTCCATGTTATATGAGAATACGGTAAGTTGACAAAGATTTACTTTTAAGGCTGTAATGGTGATAATAATGCAAATAATAGAGTTGTGTGAACCTCTCGATGTTACAGTAATTACTTCGAAACGTAAACATAACAATTAAAGACATTTCCTCGTCTTAAATTGTTGGCACTCCGTCGCTTACGACGTCGGGGGTTCCAGTTGATCCGATCAACGGAACAGCCTGCTCGTGAAATTAACGTGCAAGTGGCTGAGCACTCCACAGACACGTGTACCCTTAACGTAGTTCTCGGGGAGATTCAGCGTGACACAGTGTGTCAAGGCTGACCCTTTGAATTACAGGCACAACAGAAACAGGAAGTAAGAGTGAGAGAAAGTTGTGGTTCGCCACCATCCCCTGCCGGAGCCTCGTGGAGCTTTTAGGTGTTTTTGCTCAATAAACACTCACAACGCCCGGTCTGGGAATCGAAACCGCGAGTCCGCTACCCTAACCATTGGGCCATTGCGCTTCCACTCGTCTTAAATAACAACTTCCAAACAGGAATATTGTTGTTGTTTATGAAAACCTGTGATCGAACGTAACATGTCATACAAAGTATGTTAACATATATTGATAACGTCAAATTTTCTGGAAAAAGTGAATTGACTTCAGCAATTCAACTCGGTATACGATATTACTGTGCTAAATTTTAAAATAATCTGGTGAGAATTTGAAAAAAAACTTCAAGGTAAATTTGGTGACAGAATGGGACAAAGAAAAACACTGGAATGAATGCAGCCGGTCAGTTGAGTTACCTATGAGAGAATTGGAAGAGTAGAATTATCTCAAGGGAAATTACTTCTGCAACGCACCAACCTCCGTTCAATTAAATTATATCGGTTCATCCCTTATGTTCTGTCCGATTTTACCGTTTTTTTTAAAGAATTGAATGAAATTTAGTTGCATTTTAGAATGTCTAATGGAATAAAAAAATATTTTTATGCATTTGTGTACATTTAAAGTAACTAAATATTATTTTACAGAATAATAGAATTAAAATTTCTTTGATTAAAAGCCTTTCTAACATGGAAGTGTCTAAAAAGCATTTGAGGCACATAATGCTTTATGAGTACAGAAAAGGAAACTCTGCCGCCGAAGTGACTCGAAACATACACTCAGTTTATGGGAAAGAATGCTTGAATGAAAGAACTTGCAGAAGATGGTTTGCAAAATTCAGAAGTGGAGATTTCAGTCTTGATGATGAAGATCGAACAGGACGTCCAGTTGAGTTTGATGATAAGCTCCTTGAGGCATTACTTGAAGAAAATCCTGCATTATCAGTTGAAGAATTGGCAATAAAGCTTAGTTCAAACCATACAACTGTTCATCGTCATCTTCTACAACTTGGAAAGGTTCCTAAACTTGGAAAATGGGTGCCTCGTAAATTGTAGGGTGATTAGTTACCAACCGCTGTCTCGTTGTTTGTATTTGAATGGGGTAAGTTGACAAAGATCTTCAACACATTAACAGTTATAATACTACTAGTAAAGATAATGGGCGATCTTACGGTACGAGTCCTAAATATCGGCCTTTTCCGTAAAACGTGTCTTCGGCGATCTTTGCGAAAGATCGGCCTTTTCCGTAACACCCACACGATCTTCACTACGGTGTTAGGGTTAGGGTTATAGTGTCAGGGTTACAGTTAGGGACGGAATTCCGTAACCGAAACCCTAAAACATAAAATCTAACCCTAACCCTAAACCCTTCAAAAGAAACCGCGTTCTCTGTATGTCTTTCGTTGTTATGACGTCGTTTCTCTGTTTCTCTCCAACACTTTTTACGGAAAAGGCCGATATTTAGGACTCGTACCGTAATATCGCCATGATAATGTAAATGATATTATTATGTGAACCTCTTGGTGTTACAGTAATTATTTCGAAACGAAAACATAACAACATAAGGAAAATACATTTCCTCATCTTAAATAACTGAAATGTTGTTTGGGAAAACCTATGATCGACTGTAACATGTGTGGTCTTGTCAGCTGCTTGGTCCACAGAGAAGGGACTTCCGGTCAGGCAGGAAAGGGGTCTGGAGACTTAAGTGGCCGATCGAACTCCCTTCCACCGTGTGTGATTGATAGAAGCGAAATAAACAATACACTGACTCACTGGATTATTTTTATGTATGGCGTAACAGGCGTGAAATCGTTCGGGCTTGTCATCGACTTATGAAGGTTCGTTCATTAGTTTCCTTGTTCGTGGCAGCACACGTTGTCAACTATAAATGTGTGGAGTGTAGATAACAAAAGCAATGTCGCGTTTTAAACTTGTGTATAGCCTTGTATATTTATAATGTCCAAGTTATATATGTATGTATGCGGCTAGACTTCCTTCTTAGCTGCTTCACTTGTTTCAGTCACTTGACTGCAGCCATGCTGGAGCACCGCCTTCAGTCGAGCAAATCGACCCCGGGACTTATTCTTTGTAAGCCTAGTACTTATTCTATCGGTCTCTTTTTGCCGAACCACTAAGTTACGGGGACGTAAACACACCAGCATTGGTTGTCAGGCGATGTTGGAGGGACAAACACAGACGCATAAACACACACACACACACATACATACATACATATATATATATATATATATATATATATACAACGGGCTTCTTTCAGTTTCTACCAAATCCACTCATAAGGCTTTGGTCGGCCCAAGGCTATAGTAGAAGACACTTGCCCAAGGTGCCACGCAGTAGGACTGAACCCGGAACCATGTGGTTGGTAAGCAAGCTACTTACCACACAGCCATGTTAAGAAATAAAATAAGAAATTAAAGCAATATTATAACATTACAATAAGCATATTACGAAATATGACTAATAATTAAGTTTTGAATCCTGGAGCACCCTGTAAAATTGTATGATCCCTTTGAAGTTACAGTAATCCCATAAAACCTTTGAGAAATATGCTTCCTCGACGTAAATATATCAATCGCTGAGTTTTTTGAAAGGTATGAGGAAACAAATTTAGGGTGTAGCACATTTATGTTGTTATGCCAGACTTTCGATGATTCAGTGAACTCCGACCCCTGCAAACATTTAATGAATGTTAGTGTTGATGTTATAGTAGAATGTATAGCAAAAGATATGGTTGATGTAGCATTTAAAGATAGGTGTTTTCACAACATCGAAGTAAAACAATGAAGAAAGCATCGGATTGTAAACATTGAATGGATGACTGTGGTGATGTAAAATTTGCCATGTCAATTATCCTCTTTATCTCGATGTTTCTTTTCTTATTTCAGAATATCACATCATGTTGACACACAAGAGATTTCTTCATTCAGATGTGCCTTTCATAGTTTTATCTCATCTCATCAACTAACGGAAGACGATATATTTATCAGGAGCATTCATCAATAGATCAAAATTTCTATGAATACATTCTATGACAACAGTAAAACATCGTTCTTGTCTTCACTGTTTGGAACGTAGAGAAGGTGATTGCTTCACAGGTTAATTAAAGTTGGATAACTTTACAAAAGAGTTAAAAATTTTCACCTGCTGATTTGGATATTAAGTAAGTTCATAACTTTAAATTGTCTTCTAGGAATAGTCGCTAAACTGAAGACAAACATGTTTATAGACATGAAAGAAACATTATTATTGTGATATGTATAATAAATTATTCTCTCATAATGAATAATCTAACTAAACGGAAAAACCCTGATACAAGAGAGAAACCATATTCCTGTGATATCTGTGGTAAATCATTCTCTCATAATTGTTATTTGACTAGTCACAGACGTACCCATACTGGAGAAAGACCATATCACTGTGATATATGTGATAAATCATTTTTTGCAAATACTACTTTAACTCAGCACAAACAAACACATACAGGAGAAAAGCCATATCATTGTGATATCTGTGATAAATCATTCTTTCAAAGGAGTAACTTGACTAAGCACAAACGTACGCATACTGGAGAAAAGCCCTATCAGTGTGATATCTGTGGTAAATCATTCTCCCGAAAGATTAGCATGACTCAACACAAATATATGCATACAGGAGAAAAGCCATATCAATGTGATATCTGTGGTAAATCATTCTCTCGACGGAGTAACTTGACTCAACACAAGCATACACATACAGGAGAAAAGCCATATCATTGTGATATCTGTGGTAAATCATTTTCTCAAACGAGTAGCATGATTCAACACAAACATACGCATACAGGAGAGAAGCCATATCATTGTAATATTTGTGGTAAATTATTCTCTCAAAGGAGTGGTATAACTAAACACAAACATATGCATACAGGAGAAAAACCATATCATTGTGATATCTGTGGTAAATCATATTCTGCAAGTAGCATTTTAAGTAGTCACAAACGTATTCATACAGGAGAGAAGCCATATCGTTGTGATATCTGTGGTATATCATTCCCTGAAAGGAATAGCTTGACTCAACACAAGCATACACATACAGGAGAAAAGCCATATCATTGTGATATCTGTGATAAATCATTCTCTCAAAGAAGTAACTTGAATAAACACAAGCATACACATACAAGAGAAAAACCCCATCATTGTGATATCTGTGGTAAATCATTTTCTCAAAGGAGTAACTTGACCCAACACAAACATACACATACAGGAGAAAAGCCATATCATTGTGATATCTGTGGTAAATCATTCTCTTATGGAAGTAACTTGACTAAGCACAAACATACACATACAGGAGAAAAGCCACATCATTGTGATATCTGTGGTAAAGCATTCTCTCAAAAGGGTCACTTGACTGATCACAGATACATTCATACAGGGGAAAAACCATATCAGTGTCATGTCTGTGGTAAATCATTCTCTGACAGGAGGAACTTGACTCAACACAAGCGTACACATACAGGAGAAAAGCCATTTCATTGTGACATCTGTGGTAAATCATTTTCTAAAAGGTATCACTTGAGTAAACACAAGTGCCGTAAAAGCCCATGTAATTGGAACAGGTGATTTTTAGGATAAAATTTGTTAAAAAAACGTCTTCTACTTATGTAAAATTCGCACCTAAAACATTTGAGAATTACCAATAAAGCCAGGAAAAAAAGATTTTCAAATTCGTTGTATTGAGCATAATTTCACTTACTTCTGATTAGATGTAATTAAATTTTCATTATTTTAATGTAATTTCTGTTTAACAGGTATCACATTGAAAGCTATTGAATTACAAAGTGTTTGTGTTGTTTATAATAAACTTTATTTTACATCTCTCAAAAACAGAACTGACAGACTACAGAAGCAACTTTGTAGACTTCAAGTGCTTTTAAGATACCATAGATTTGCAAGTCCCAAATCCAATTTGTGATCATCACCCCATCCCAGCTTGGGTCCCATGTTAACTGATTTACATATATCTCCATCATCGTTTAATGTCTCTCTTCCATGCTAGCATGTATAGGCTCGTTTGAAAGAAGCTGGTAAGACAGGGGACTGCACCAAGCAGTAATTTGTTGGGAAAATCTTGAGATGGGGAGGGGACTTTCGGAAAATACCCAAGATCTGAATTTTCCCTCGTTATATTCCGAAATCACATTCAACTTTCTACAGATACCCTAGTGTAGTACTTCTACCCTATGTAATGTTTATTTATACCCACTTTCAATAATTTTTTATGTTTTGGCCTCAATTTTGCTTTATTTTTATCTTCAATTCATCTTTTATCAATAAATGCCTCATAAACAACAGGACATTAATTAATGTTGCATTCTTCAATCGGTTTCCTCTCATTTAACTAATTAATCATGCCACATTACTCTTATTTCACAAATTAATTTACTTTGTATGACATGTTACATTCGATCACAGGTTTTCATAAACAACATCAACATTGCTGTTTGGAAGTTGTTATTTATGACGAGTGGAGGCGCAATGGCCCAGTGGTTAGGGTAGCGGACTTGCGGTCATAGGATCGCGGTTTCGATTCTCAGACCGAGCGTTGTGAGTGTTTATTGAGCGAAAACACCTAAAGCTCCACGAGGCTCCGGCAGGGGATGGTGGCGAACCCTGATGTACTCTTCCACCACAACTTTCTCTCACTCTTACTTCCTATTTCTGTTGTACCTGTAATTCAAAGAGTCAGCCTTGTCACACTGTGTCACGCTGAATCTCCCCGAGAACTATGTTAAGGGTACACGTGTCTGTGGAGTGCTCAGCCACTTGCACGTTAATTTCACGAGCAGGCTGTTCCGTTGATCGGATCAACTGGAAACCTCGACGGAGTGCCAACACTCGGTTCGCAACGCAGCGGGAAATGGGAAGGGCGACCACGATCAGTACTCCGAGTAATGTCTCAGTGGATGGAATGCCGCATCACGTGTTGGACATTCGAAGTGTGATGACGAAGAAGAGGAAAAGGCCGGTCCCGTGACACTAGATAGATCTCAAAGTAAACGTTGGTATCTCTGTCAACTGAATGAACAATTACGAAACGGAGGAGAGAAACAGAGATCAAAGAGTATATGTGCAGGAACGGTAATAACCAGGACGGAAAGGGAAGTGAAGTCACAAATCGACCGGAAGTGGATCTACGACTACTTCAGAAAGTCACAGGTAGAAGATAGCACCTTCGTTAAGAGGACTGCGATCAGGTGAAGGCGTATGCTGGAAGAGGTGGTAGGGAAGAATGAGTATAATTTGTTAAAATAATCTGGTGAGAATTTTAAAAAACTTGAAGAGGAAGTTGCTGACAGAATGAGACAAAGGAAAACACTGGAACGAACCAAAATGATCAGTGCCATCTATTGGCGAATCAATGAAATTCAGTCATATCAAGGGAAACAACTTTTACAACACATCATTCTCGGTCCAATTAAATTATTAATTAAGGTGATTAATTACAGATCATTGGCTCGATGTTTATATCTGAATACGGTAAGTTGACAAAGATTTACTTTAAGGCTGTTATGGTGTTAATATTACTAATAATAATAATGTAAATAATAGAATTATGTGAACCTCTAGATTGTAAATTAATTATTTTTCGATGCGAAAATATAACAATATTAGAAAAATATATTTCTTTGGCTTAAATAAATTCCAAACTGAAACGGTGATCTGTTGTTTATGAAGACCAATGATATAAAGGAAATTAATTTATAAAATGAGAGTAATGTGGCATAATTAATTAGTAAAATGAAAGGAAACCGATCGAAGAATAACCACATTGATTCATTGATAAAATGGTAAGGTGACAAAAATTTCCTTTTAAGGTGATATTAGTTATTTTGGCTCATGACCAGCACTTTTTGAGCCGAGCGGAACGTTGATTACATGAAACCAGATATTTCCCGAAAGGGGTCAATGATGATGATAATCTTTTGTACTATAAGTCTTTCAATGCATCAGGGAACTACAACGCATGCCAGTATGGACATTAAATTAATGACAGTTGTTGGCACTCCGTCGCTTACGACGACGAGGGTTCCAGTTGATCCGATCAACGGAACAGCCTGCTCGTGAAATTAACGTGCAAGTGGCTGAGCACTCCACAGACACGTGTACCCTTAACGTAGTTCTCGGGGAGATTCAGCGTGACACAGAGTGTGACAAGGCTGGCCCTTTGAATTACAGGTACAACAGAAACAGGAAGTAAGAGTGAGAGAAAGTTGTGGTGGAAGAGTACAGCAGGGTTCGCCATCATCCCCTGCTGGAGCCTCGTAGAGCTTTAGGTGTTTTCGCTCAATAGACCCTCACAACGCCCGGTCTGGGAATCGAAACCACGATCATATGACCGCGAGTACGCTGCCCTAACCACCGGGCCATTGCGCCCCCACTGGATGACAGTATTAATGTTGTAAAATTTGCAATGTTGAATTACGGTATCATTTAACTATCCTTTTTATCTTGATGTTTCTTTCTCAATTTCAGAATATCACATCATGTTGACATACAGGAAATTTCATTGAGATGTGCCTCTGATATGTTTATCAACTAAAGGGAGACGATATATTTATAAGGAGCATTCATCAATACATCAACCTCTTTATATAAATAATCATCTATGACAAACAACAGTGAAATATTTTTCTTGTCTTCACTGTCTGGAATGTAGAGAAGGTGATTGCTTTACAAGCTTGGATAACTTTATGAAAGATTTGACAGTTTTCACCGGCTGATTTAGATATTAAATAAGATCACAGATGAAAGAAAGATAGCATTAAATTATTCTCTGAAAATAGTGACTCAACTGAACACAAACATATTCATGGAAATGAAACAAACAATGTCTTTGTGATATAAATGACAAATTATTCTCTCATAATGAATCATTTAACTAAACCAAAAAACTCTGATACAAGAGAGAAACTATATTCCTTTGATGTCTGTGGCAAATCATTCGCGGAGGAGTGACTAATCACAAAAGTACACATACAGGAGATAAGCCATATCATTGCAATATCTGTGGTAAATCATTCTCTTGTAGTAGTCACAGATGTTTTCATACCATGGAAAAATCATATCACTTATATACGTGACAAGTTATTTTCTATGATATATGTCATAAATAACAATATCACTCAACACAAACACATTCATACAGGAGAGAAACGATATCATTGTAATATCTGTGGTGAATCATTTGCAGCACCTGGTAGCTTGAAAATGCATAAACGTATTAATACAGATAAGAAACCATATCGTTGTGATATCTGTGGTAAATTATTCTCTTGTAATAGTCATTTGACTAGGCACAGGCATATTCATACTGGGGAAAAACCATATCAGTGTGATACCTGTGGTAAATCATTTTCTGAAAATAGCGCTTTAACTAGTCACAAACGTATTCATACAGGAGAGAAGCCATATCATTGTGATACTTGTGGGAAATCATTTTTTGAAAATAGTCACTTGACTCATCACAAACACATTCATACAGGGGAAAAACCATATCACTGTGATATATGTGGTAAAGCATTCTCTCAAAATTGTATTTTAACTAGTCACAAGCGTATTCATACAGGAGAAAAGCCATATCATTGTAATACCTGTGGTAAATCATTCTCTCAAAATAGTCATTTGACTAATCACAAACGCATCCATACGGGAGAGAAGCCGTATCAGTGTGATATCTGTGGTAAAACATTTTCTGAAAGTAATGTTTTAACTCGTCACGGTCGTATTCACACAGGAGAGAAACCATATCACTGTATTATCTGTGGTAACTCATTCTCTCAAATGAGTTCTTTAACTAGGCACACACGGACACATACAGGTGAGAAGCCATATCACTGTGATATCTGTGGTAAATCATTCTCTTCCAATAGTCTCTTAACTATTCACAAACGCATTCATACAGGAGAGAAGCCATATCATTGTGATATATGTGGTAAATCATTTTCTGAAAATAGTGTTTTAACTTGTCACAATCGTATTCATACAGGAGAGAAGCCATATCACTGTGATATCTGTGGTAAATCATTCTCCTGTAATAGTCATTTCACTAACCACAAACGTATTCATACAGGAGAGAAGCCATATCACTGTATTATCTGTGGCAAATCATTCTCTCAAATAAGTGTCTTAACTAAACACAAACGGACACATACAGGAGAGAAGCCATAAGCCTGCAATATCTGTGGTATTTCATTTTCTGAAAAAATAAACATTTTCATATCAGAGAGAAACTACTATGTCATGGTTACATCTGTGGTAAATCTTGCTCTCATAGACCTAACTTAACTGTACATGAAAGAATTCATACAGGAAAGAAGCCATCATTGTGTGACACCTGTGGTACATCATTCTCTCAAAAAATCCATATGCATATATATGTGGGTATTCACCCACAAGTGTAACTGTATCAAAGTCAAATTTTATTTCATGACAACAAATTACATTATTTTGTCTTTTAAAAAATCAGAGTTTCATTTCCCTTGTTAACTTTGATATCACCAACTTCAATCCCATGAATGTAAAAGTATTGACTCTGAGATAACTTGATTACTGAAAATGCCTGTGGTTGGACTTCGAGAAATTTGTTGATAAAGAATAACGAATAAAAAGTTATACTGTAACTATTTTGTGTTTGTTTTGTTAATCTATATCTAGACACTGCCTCCTCTATATCTTAAATATCTCAACTGGTACAAAGTCACACCCCTTCAATACTACTCTCCTCCCTCACAGTTTACTCTTTTACTTGTTTCAGTCATTTGACTGCGGCCATGCTGGAGCACTGCCTTTACTCGAGCAAATCGACCCCAGGACTTATTCTTTGTAAGCCTAGTACTTATTCTATCGGTCTCATCGGTTGTCAAGTGATGTTGGCAGGGACAAACACAGACACACACACATATACATATATATGTATATACGTATATATACGACGGGCTTCTTTCAGTTTCCGTCTACCAAATCCACTCACAAGGCTATGGTTGGCCCGAGGCTATAGCAGAAGACACTTGCCCAAGGTGCCACGCAGTGGGACTGAACCCGGAACTATGTGGTTGGTAAGCAAGCTACTTACCACACAGCCACTCCTACGTGGATGTTTTCAGTCCTACTGTGTGGCACCTTGGACAAGTGTCTTCTACTATAGCCTTGGGCCGACCAAAGCCTTGTGAGTGGATTTGGTAGACGGAAACTGAAAGAAGCCCGTCGTATATATATGTATCTGTCTTTGTCCCCCCCAGAAACGCTTGACAACCGATGCTGGTGTGTTTATGTCCCTGTAATTATAGCGGTTCGGCAAAAAGAGACCGATAGAATAAGTACTAGTCTTACAAAGAATAAGTCCTGGGGTCGATTTTCTCTACTTAAGGCGGCGCTCCAGCATGGCCGCAGTCAAATGACTGAAACAAGTAAAAGAGTAGTTTTTGACAGAATCAGTTAGTAGTGCCATCTATTGGAGGATTGAAGAAATGCAATTATACGAAGGGAAAGAACTTCTACAACTCTTCGGTCTTGGGTCCAACTCGATTATTAATTAGTGTAATTAATTATCGAGCACTGACTCGTTGTTTATATCTGAATACGGTAAGTTGACAAAGATTTACTTTAAGGCTGTTATGGTGATAATAATACTACTAATAATAATGTAAATAATAGAATTACGTGAACCTCTCGATGTTAGAGTAATTATTTCGTAACGAAAACATAACATCAGGAAAATACATTTCCTCGTCTTAAATAACAACTTCCAAACTGAAATATCGATCTCTTGTTTATGGAAACCTATGATTGACTGTTACATGTGATATAAAGGAAATTAACTTGTAAAATGAGTGTGAAGTGGCGTAATTAATTCGTCAAAAGGAAACCGATTGAATAATACCACATTAATTGGCTTTCTTTTGCCTTAGTTAATGTTGTCCTCTTGTTAATGAGACACTGATAAAACTGCAAGTTGACAAAGATTTACTTTACGGTTATAATAATAATTATAGTTATGCTGACGTGGACCAGCGATTTTTGAGATGAGCGAGAGAAGTCGGTTACACAGAACACAGTATTTTGCGACATACATGAAAGGCAAAGTCGCTCTTGGCCGGACTTGAACTTAGGACTTTAGGCCAAAGTAGACTTAGCCTTTAATTCCTTTCGAGGTGAATAAAATAACAACGACAACAACGACGATGATGACCTTTTTAAATTTAGGCACAATTCCTGAAATTTAATGGGAGGGCGTAAGTCGATTCCATGGACCCCCCCCCCCCAGTGCTGCAGTGCTTTTTATTTTATTTACTTCGAAAGGATGAAAGGCAAAGTGAACCTCGGATTAAAATGCTGTTAAGTATTTTGTCCGGCATGCCAACGATTTTCCCAGTATATAATAGAATTATGTGAACTCGAGCTGGCAGAAACGTTAGCACGCTGGGCGAAATGCTTAGCGGTATTTCGTCTGCAGCTACGTTCTGAGTTCAAATTCCGCCGAGATCGACTTTTGAATTTTGAATTACTGTGTCTTTTAACTATCCTCTTCATCTTAATGCTTCTTTTCCTGTTTCAGAATATTACATCCTGTTCACATAAAAGAAATTTCTTCATTCAGATGTGCCTCTGATATTTTTATTAACTTTCATTAACTAAAGGAAGACGATATATTTATAAGGAGCTTTCATCAATACATCAAAGTGTTTATGTAAATGAAATCTGTGAAAAGAAACAGCAAAATATTTCTTCTGGATGTTGGAATTAACAGCAATATTTTCTTGTCTTCGCTGTCTGGAATATAGAAGAGATGATTGTTTTACAGGTTAATTAAACTTGGATAACTTTACAAAAGAGTTGACAGTTTTCATCTGCTGTTTTGGATATCAAGCGAAATCACAGATGAAAGAAGCATAGCATTAAATTATACTCTGAAAATAGCAACACAAATATATTCATAGAAATGAGAAAAATAATATCATTGTAACATAACATGTACGACAAATTATTCTCTCATAATGAATAATTTAACTAAACCCAAAACCTCTGATACAGGGGAGAAGCCATATCATTGTGATGTTTGTTGTAAATCATTCACTGAAGAAAGAGACTTAACTAAACACAAGTGCATTCAGAGAGAAGAGAAGCCATATCGATGTGATGTTTGTGGTAAATCATTCTCTCAAAGTGGTCACTTGACCAGTCACGTACGTACACATACAGGAGAGAAGCCATATCATTGCAATACCTGTGGCAAATCATTCTCCCGTAGTAGTCACTTGACTAGTCACATACGTATTCATACTGGGGAAAAACCATATGACTGTGATATTTGTGGTAAATCATTGTCTTCTAATAGTCACTTGACCAGGCACAAACGTACTCATACTGGGGAAAAACCATATCAGTGTGATATCTGTGGTAAATCATTTTCTGAAAATAGCACTTTATCTAGTCACAAACGTATACACACAGGAGAGAAGCCATATCATTGTGATATCTGTGGTAAATCATTTTCTGAAAATAGTAATTTGACTAATCACAAACGTATTCATACTGGGGAAAAACCATATCAGTGTGATACCTGTGGTAAATTATTTTCTGAATCTGGTCACTTGAAATCACACAAACGTATTCATACAGGTGAGAAGCCATATTATTGTGATATCTGTGGTAAATCATTTTGTCAGAGCAGTGAGTTATCAGTACACAAACGTATTCATACAGGTGGTAAGCCATATCATTGTGATACCTGTGGTAAGTCATTCTCTCAAAAACGCCACTTAATTATACATATGAGGATCCACACACGAGTTTAACCATATGAATATTATAATTTATTACATGACAACAATTATGGCATAGTTTTTTTTTCCTTTTCAAATTTGACATTATCAACTTCAATTTCTTCAATATCAACATCAAATTCATGAATATCAACCTGAATAACGTGTATATTATTCTCTCATAATGAATAATTTAACTAAACCAAAAAAACTCTGATACAGGAGAGAAGCCATATCGTTGTGATGTTTGTTGTAAATCATTCACTGAAGGAAGAGACTTAACTAAACACAAATGCATTCAGAGAGAAGAGAAGCCATATCGATGTGATGTTTGTGGTAAATCGTATATGGAAATAGATCAACACTAAACTAACTTTGGTTTCTAGAGATGATTGTGCTGGATTTTTGAGGAATTTGTGATGGGAGAATAAAGAATAAAAGGTTAAGCTGCCATTGATATTGTCTTTGTTGTGTTTTCATCATCATCATCGTCACCTTGTAACAATTTTTTCCATGCTGGCATGGGCAGGACAGTGTGACATGAGCTGGAAAGCCATAGTGCTGCACTTGTTCCAGTCTGATTCAGCTGGTTTTTTTTTTTTTTTTCCTTTTGGTTGTATGCCCTTCCTAACCCTAACCAGTTTACAATGTGGGCTGTGTGCTTTATATACATAAATATATATGTATGTATACAAAAATAAGAGGAACGACCAGCAAAAGTGGACTCCTATATGCTAGAAATAGATGCCGAATCATCTAACCACGAAGAATATGTTCTTAGTAAAAATTTGTTGTCTCGCTAAATTTTTATTGAGAACATATTCTTCGTGGTTAGATGATTCGGCATCTATTTCTAGCATATAGGAGTCCACTTTTGCTGGTCATTCCTCTTATTTTTGTATGTAATATAATTTTAATCTTTGGATGTTTTTAAATATGCTAGACCACTGGTTTTAATTGATTAATATCAATTTCTACCCTTATTAATAAATTTTATATATGTATGTATGCATACATATATAAAGGACAACAGGTAACATATATTCGTATATACATACATGCAAACATACGTACATATATATATTATATTATCTGCATCAATATGATCCATCTCACCCATTCAAGCCTAGAATAGAAAAGTGTTTGTTAAAATGATGACAATAGTGATGACCTTGTTCAGTAGAGGAACTTTTACACAGGTTACAGAAACTGCTGGAAATAGCAGCCAAATATTTCTGAAATATCAAATTAAGGATATTGAACCATGTAGATGCTTTCAGGCAAATGTTTTGCCCTGGGCCAACTGAAGCCTTGTGAGGGTATTTGGTACATGTAAAGTATATCATTTATACAATTATGTGTATGTTTGTCCTCTTCTCCAACACACAGCGCTCAACTATGGGTGTTAGTCTGTTTATATTTGTGTGACTTAGTGGTAGGGCAAATGGACTTGATAGAATATGTAGCAAACTTAAATATAAGGCGTAGGAGCGGCTGTGTGGTAAGTAGCTTGCTTACCAACCACATGGTTCTGGGTTCAGTCCCACTGCGTGGCACCTTGGGCAAATGTCTTCTACTATTGTCTCGGGCCGACCAAAGCCTGGAATTAACATGCAAATGGCTGAGTACTCCACAGATGACATGTTGACTCTTAACATAGTCATCAGGGAGATATGGCATGACACAGTGTGAGAAAACTAGCCCTTTGAATTACAGGTTAAATTCATTTTTCCTCCCTGAGTGGACTGATGCAAAGTGAAATAAAATAGCTTGGAGACTCGATGCGCCAGTGTGTATCGAACTCACAATTTTACAATCGTGAGTCAAACACCTTAACCACTAAGCCATGCCACTTCACAGGTGAAAGAAAAGAAAAGAAAGAAAAAAGAGAGAAAGAGATAAATTATTAAAGAAATGTAGAACCGATTCATCTATATATAGAATGTTGTAAAAGTTACAATGTCTCAATGGATTCTGACCCATGCAGACATACAAATTATATGGATAAAAGTGTTGGTGTAATATTTGCAATGTTCAATTATTATGTCATTTAACTATAGTCTTACTGCCTTTTTTCCTATTTCAGAATATCATTCCGTGTTGATGCAAAAGAAACTTCTTCATTCAGATGTGCCTCTGATATTTTTATTGACTTTCATCGATTAAAGGAAGACGATATATTTATAAGCCACAATCATCAATGCATCAAACTCTTTATATAAATGAAATCTTTGACGAATAATGGGAAAAAATTTCTTCTGGACAATGCAATTAACAGCAACATTTCTTTGTCTGGAATGTAGAGATGATGATGAATTTACAGGTTAAGTTTGGGTAACTTTACAAAAGAGTTAACCAATTTATATCTTCTGTTTTAGATATTAAGTAAGATCACTGATGAAAGAAACATAACATTTAATTATTCTCTGACGCATTTGAATGCAAACGTTCATATAAATTAAAAAGACACTATCCTTGTGATATGTATAAAAAATTATTCTCTCATAATGAATAATTTAACTAAACCAAAAATCACTGATAGAAGAGAGAAGCCATATCACTGTGATATCTGTGGTAAATCATTTTCTCACAATAGTCTTTTGGCTCGTCACAAACGGGTTCATACAGGAGAGAAGCCATATCATTGTGACATCTGTGGTAAGTCATTCTCTAGAAATGGTCATTTGAGTAGGCACAAACGTAAGCATACTGGTGAAAAACCATATCAGTGTGATATCTGTGGTAAATCATTTTCTGAAAAGAGCACTTTAACCCGTCACAAATTTATTCATACAGGGGAAAAGCCACATTGGTGTGATATCTGTGGTAAATCATTTTCTCAAAGTGGTGACTTGATTAGTCACAAACGTACTCATACAGGTGAGAAGCCATTTCATTGTAATATATGCGGTAAATCATTCTCTGCAGGTGGTGACTTAACTAAACACAACCTTACACATACAGGAGAGAAGCCATATCATTGTGATATTTGCGGTAAAGCATTTTCTGGACATAGCACTTTAAATGGTCACAAACGTATTCATACAGGAGAGAAGCCATATCATTGTGATATCTGTGGTAAATCATTCTCCAGAAATAGTTATTTGACTGGTCACAAACTTATTCATACTGGGGAAAAACCATATCAGTGTGATATATGTGGTAAATCATTTTCCCAGAATTCTACTTTAATTGGGCACAAACGTATTCATACAGGAGAGAAGCCATATCATTGTGATATCTGTGGTGAATCATTCTCTGAAAGTGGCAATTTAACCAGACACAAGCGCATTCATACAGGAGAGAAGCCATATCATTGTGATTTCTGTAGCGAGTCATTCTTTCGAAAAGGCCACTTAAGTAAACATCTGAATATTCATACATAGGTGTGACAGTATCAATATCAAAATTTATTACAAAAAACAACGGTTATGAATATTTTGTCTGCTAAAAGACAGGGTTTATTCCTCTTCAAGCTTGATGTTATCAACTTCAGTTTCATCAATATCAATATGAGATTCATGAAAATCAACCTTAATATCATGTATGTAATTAAATATATCAACACAGCAATGACTTTGATTTCTGAGGATGATTGTGCTGGATTTTTGAGAAATTTGTTCTGAGAGATTAAAGGAATGGGAATAATGAATAAAAGTTTTAAGTGACATTGCTTTTGTCTTTGTTGTGTTTTCATCATCATCGTTATCATCATCCTTTAACATCCATTTTCTTTGCATATTGGCGTGATAGAGCAAGAGACAAATTGTGCCAATACCAACCAGTTAGATGGTAGACATAATGGGGGTCTAAAATAGTGTCTGAAGGTTAGCTGTTACCTGCTAGGTTCATATGTATGTATGTATATATAATAGAGAGAAGTTCTCCAGAGTTCGCGACAGGCAGACCCCTACAAGTCGTTTTGTGGGAGACAAAATAGATGATAAAAGATTTCTGTCGCAGCAATGAAAGGTACCCCATCAAATAGAACAAGGCATATATGTACAGTGATACAGAAAGGGAGAAAATATGAATGTGGTGTCTATAACAACGTAAGTCTATTCTCCGGAACAGTCACTGGTGAGGCAAAGTTATAGGCACAGGAGTGGCTGTGGTAAGTAGCTTGCTTACCAACCACATGGTTCCAGGTTCAGAACATGAGGTTACATAATAGGATTGATACATAACACTCCGTTGAATCCTTAACGAGAAATCAATTAAGATTGGGTGTAATGGATATATATAAGACTGTACACTTTCAATGATATACCCACTCTATTGACAGATGTACAGAAGCATTTTTTCATGACTTGTGGACTCTTAGACGACTTACACACACATATATTTATTTGCACTTAAGTTTATGTCCAGTGGAGGCGCAATGGCCCAGTGGTTAGGGCAGCGGATTCGCGGCTTCGATTCCCAGACCGGGCGTTGTGAGTGTTTATTGAGCGAAAACACCTAAAGCCCCACGAGGCTCCGGCAGGGGATGGTGGCGAACCCTGCTGTACTCTTTCACCACAACTTTCTCTCACTCTTACTTCCTGTTTCTGTTGTGCCTGTAATTCAAAGGGTCAGCCTTGTCACATTCTGTGTCACGCTCAATATCCCCGAGAACTACGTTAAGGGTACACGTGTCTGTGGAGTGCTCAGCCACTTGCACATTAATTTCACGAGCAGGCTGTTCCGTTGACCGGATCAACTGGACGTCGTAAGCGATGGAGTGACAACAAATACATGCCCTGTCATAGACTGACCAATGGTTTCGGATCCAGCCAATCAGTAGCGCCATCTATTGGAGTATTAAAGAAATATAATCAGATCAAGGGAAACAACTTCTTCAACACTCTGATTTCCCACCCATTCAAATAATTAATCACGGTGTTTAATTTCTGATCACTGACTCGCAGTCTATATCCGAATACGGTAAGTTGACAAAGATTTACTTTTAAGATTGTAATGGGGATAATAATAATAATACTACTAACAATAATGTAAATAATAGAATTATGTGAACCTCTCGATGTTACAGTCATTATTTTTCGAAGCGAAAATCTAACAATATTAGAAAAATATAGGCACTGTCATGGTATTTTGGCTACTTCCATCATGCTAGCTCCACACGAGGGGCATATTTTTGGGGTATTTAAAAGTCCATGTCTATTAAGCCAATTAATACTATTTTCTGTTGTAGCAGTGGCGATGGCAATATCGCGGTGATTAATTCCAACTTTGGATTACGCGTGGTGGTGGTGGTGGTGGTGGTGGTCATTGGTGGTGCTGATTGGTGTATGTGATTTGTTTTTAAAAACAATAATGAATAATGCAAAAATATATTTATTTATAAAGTTTTAACTGAATTTCATTCTACGGAAATGCATTTTCTAATTTGATAAATTCTACGGAAACAAACGAAGGTGGACGAGTGATAGACAGCTAGCTAGCTAGATAGATAGATAGATAGCTCCGGCCAGTCAGTAGCCAAAGAAACAGATTTCAACTCAAACCAGCAGTAACATTCCTTGTTTGGATTTTTCTACTTTCATTTCTGACAGCTAATACCATGACAGGGCCAAAATATATTTCTTCCACTTAAATAATAACTTCCAAATTGAAATGTTGATTTTTTGTTTTGGGGTTTATGAAAACCTATGGTCGACATGTGTTATAAAGTAAATTTATAAAGTAAATTAATAAGTAAAATGAGAGTAAAGCAGCGTAATTAATTAGTAAAATGACAGGAAACCGATTGAAGAGTGCTTCATTAATTAGTGTTGCCCTGTTGTTAATGAGGCACCGATAAAACGGTAAGTTGATAAAGATTTACTTTGAGGTTATATTAATAATAGTAATGATGATGATGGTTTTCAGTTTTGGTCGAGGGCCAGCAATTTCTGAGACGATCGGAAAGTCGAACACATGGAACCCAGTATTTCCCGAATGGGATGAAAAGCAAAGTTGATCTCGGCCGTATTTGAAATCAGTGGAGGCAAATTGGCCTAGTGGTTAGGGCAGCGGCTTCGATTGCCAGAGCGGGCGGCCGTTGTGAGTGTTTATTGAACGAAAACACCTAAAGCTACAACTTTCTCTCTTTGTTCCTGTTTCTGTTGTACCTGTATTTCAAGGGCCAGTGTTGTCACACTCTGTGTCATGCTGAATCTACCCGAGAACTACATTAAGGGTACACATGTCCGTGGAGTGCTCAGCCACTTGCACATTAATTTCACGAGCAGGCTGTTCATTTGATCAGATCAACTGGTACCCTCGTCGTCGTAACCGACGGAGTGCCTCGATATATATGATTCAGGTGTACAGAAAACAAAAGACAAAAACAGATGATGAAATGACAAGCAGGTGTTTTATATTAACACTCAGGTAAAATGTAAATGTGTTTTACATTTCAAACCTAGATTTTTCGAGAGAAAGGGATGAGGAAACAAATTGAAAAGAGAGAGGGGAAAACGAAACAGAGAGAAAAATAAAGGTGCGGATTAATGTCTCCACCTGTTAGAATGATATATATATATAAATATATATATATATATATATAAATGTATGTATGTATGTAAATTAGTTTTAAATGTTCCATAAGAATCAATGTGTCACCGGCACGAAGGCCAGTCACGCGGTACTAGCAAAGGCCACACTCAAAATGGTGCATTTTACGTGCCACCGGCATGAAGGCCAGTCAGGCGGTACTGGCAAAGGCCACGCTCAAAATGGTATATTTTACGTGCCACCGGCATGAAGGCCAGGCAGGTGGTACTGGCAAAGGCCACGCTCAAAATGGTGTATTTTACGTGCCACCTGCACAGGAGCCAGTCCAGCGGCACTGGCAATGATCTCGCTCGAATGTCTTTACATGTGCCAGGAAGGCGACGTTGGGCACAGGTGCCATCACGATTTCGCGTTCCCTTGCCCCAACAGACTTCGGAGGCTGAGTTTCGTGTCCAATGAAGGAGACGACGTTGGCATGGGTGCCAGTCGTCAAACATAGATATGAAATTGATGAGAATGTTGATGTTAAATTGCAATGTTGAATTAGTTGAATCTCTCTGTTTTTTTAACTATCCTCTTTATCTTACTGCCTCTTTTCCTATTTCAGAATATCCCATCAAAGGAGTTGACAGTTTTTACCTACTGTTTTAAATATAAAGTAAGATCACAAATGAAAGAGACATAGCATTGAATTATTCTCGGAAAATAGTGGCTCAACTCAACATGGAATATATTCATGGAAATGAAAAAAAACTATTAATTCTGTGATATGAATGACAAATTATTTTCTCATAATGAATAATTTAACCGAACCAAACAACCCTGATACAAGAGAGAAACCAAATTCCTGTGATATCTGTGGTAAATCATTCCCTTGTAATAAGTTAATTATACACAAACGTACACATACAGGAGAGAAGCCATTTCATTGCAATATCTGTGGTAAATCATTCCCCCGAAAAGGCAACTTGGTCCGTCACAAACGTACACATACAGGAGAGAAACCATATCATTGTAATATCTGTGGTAAATCATTCTCCGAAAGTAGCGGCTTAACTGCCCACAAACGTACACATACAGGTGAGAAGCCATATCATTGCAAAATCTGTGGTAAATCATTCTCTCAAAGGGGTACCTTGACTCAGCACAAACGTACGCATACAGGAGAGAAGCCATACCGTTGTAATATTTGTGGTAAATCATTCCCCCGAAAAGGCAGCTTGATCTGTCACAAACGTACACATACAGGAGAGAAGCCATATCATTGCAAAATCTGTGGTAAATCATTCTCTGAAAGGGGTACCTTGACTCAGCACAAATGTACACATACAGGAGAGACGCCATATCATTGTGATATTTGTGATAAATCATTTCCCCGAAAAAGCAGCTTGGTCCTTCACAAACGTATTCATACAGGAAAGGACCTATATCATTGCAATTTCTGTGGTAAATCATTCTTTTCGTATACTCAGTTGACTATTCACAAAAGTACACATACAGGAGAGAAGTCGTATCATTGTGACATATGTGGTAAATCATTCTCTCGAAGTGATCACTTGACTGTACACAAGCGTACACATACAGGAGAGAAGTCGTATCATTGTAATATTTGTGGTAAATCATTCTCTCGAAGTAGTGGCTTCACTGTCCACAAACGTATGCACACAGGTGAGAAGCCATATCCTTGTGATATCTGTGGTAAATCATTTTCCCAAAGTTACATGTTGGTCTGTCACAAACGTATTCATACAGGAGAGAAGCCATATCATTGCAATATCTGTGGTAAATCATTCACTAGAAGTCGTGACTTGCCTGAACACAAACGTACACATACAGGAGAGAAGCCATATCATTGCAATATCTGTGGTAAATCATTCTCCCATAGTGGGGACTTGCCTAAACACAAACGTACACATACAGGAGAGAAGCCATTTCATTGCAATATCTGTGGTAAATCATTCTCCTATAGTGGGGACTTGACTAAACACAAACGTACACATACAGGAGAGAAGCCATATCATTGTGATATTTGTGGTAAATCATTCTCTAGAAGTCGTGATTTGCCTAAACACAAATGTACACATACAGGAGAGAAGCCATATCATTGCAATGTTTGTGGTAAATCATTCTCCCGAATTGATAAACTGACTAGTCACAATCGTATTCACACAGGAGGGAGGTAAATCATTCTCTTGCAATAGTATCTTGACTTGTCATAAAAGTATACATGTTGGAGAGAAGCCATATTGTATTATTTATAGCAAAATTGTTCTCCAAAAGTGGGTCACATACACATACTGGAGGGAAGCCATAACATTACTACACCTGTTGTAATTCATTTTTTGAAAATAGTGTTTTCACTATACACGAATATCTTCATAGCAGAGAGGAACTATGTCTTAGTGGTACCTGTGGTAAATCATTCTCTCATAGATCTAACTTAACTGTACGCGAACACATTTCTACAGATGACAAGTCATGTCTTTATGACATCTTTGGTAAACCATTCTCTCAAAAAACACAGAAAACAAACACATCTATCCATATTGTGTATTCACAAACATGTAACTGTATCAATGTCAAAAAGTATTACATAAAAACAATTCAGACTGTTTTCTCTGCAAAAAGACGGTTCGTCCACTTGTCAATTTGGACAACACCTACTTCAGCCACAAGTGTAACTGTATCAAAGTCAAATTTTATTTCATGACAGCAAATTACATTATTTTGTCTTTTAAAAAATCAGTTCCATTTCCCTTGTTAACTTTGACATCACCAACTTTAATCCCATGAACGTAAACTTCAAATTTGTCATCATCTGTAAAAATATTGATTTGATGACTGACGATGTCTGGTTGGATTTTAAGGAATTTGTTAATAAAGAGTGATGAATAAAGAGTTAGTCTGTAATCATTTCCTGTTCGTTATGTTACTCTTTGTCTAGACACTGTCTCCTCTATATCTTAAATATGAAACTAGTTTTTAAACATCGAATGGCTATGGGTGTCCACTAGAATAGAAAAGTAATCAAAGGCAAAATATAGTTGAGAACCCCTGAATTAGATGACCGATTGTATTTGCTCTCACAGTGTAGGTGATTGAAAAGAAGAAAAAAAGAAAAAAAACACACCAAAACACATTTTTTAACCGGGGTCATTTTTATGTATAGCTGAAGAAAGTTCTACAGTGGGAAATAGGAAAGATGACTGCGATTAATACTCCGAATAATGCATCATTGGGTAGAATACATCGTCATTTGTTCGATATACTTCCGATGAAAACGGAGAGGGAAAGGACGGTCCCATGGACCTACAGGGATCTCGAAGGGAACATCGTCCTCCCAGGCTCCAACAGAATGAGCAATTACAAGACGGAATATAGAAGCAGTATCTTTTTTTTTCCTTGGATCGGTGTCAATTGTGAAGAAAGGAGAGGAAATGATTCTAGGAAGGGGACGCAAGTGCGACGGCGCGTCAGGGAACCACATGTTGGAGACGTCTTCTTTCTTAAGGTATCTATAACCGGCTCAAGTCATGTGCTACAAGCAGTCGTAGAGTAAAATATGTGAGTACACTTTATTCAAATAATCTGGTAAAAATTTGAAAACCCTTCTAGGCGAAGTTGTTGCCAGAATGGGACAAAGAAACGGAACGAAACCAACCAGTCAGTAGAGCCATCTATTGGAGAATTAAAGAAATACAGCCATATAAAGGGGAATAACTTCTACAACGCTTCCTGGTAGGTGCACGTGTATTATTAATTAGCGTCGATTAATTATCGATCACTGATTCATTGTTTATATCTGAATACGGTAAGTTGACAAAGATTTAATTTAAGGCTGTAATGGTGGTTATAATACTTGTAATAGTAATGTAATTGATAGAATTATGTGAACCAGTAATTATTTCGAAGCGAAAATCTAACGACATGAGGAAAATATATTTCCTCGTCTTAAATAATAACTTATAAAATGAAATGCTGGTCTGTTGTTTAGGAAAACAACTGTTACGTGTGATATAAAGTAAATTGATTTGTACGATGAGTGTAATGTGGCATAATTAATGATTAAAATAAGAGGAAACGGATTGAAAAATACCACATTAATTAATGTTGTCCTGTTCTTTAGGAAGCATTGATAAAACGTGAAGTTGACAAAGATTTGCTTTAAGGTTATATTGATAATAGTAATGATGATGATGGTTTCAAATTTTGGCTGAGGGCCAGCAATCTTTCATGTGAGCGGGAAGTAGAATGCATAGAACCCAGTATTGCCCCCGAAAGGGAATGAATGCAAAGACGACTTCGGCCGTATTTGAAGTCGGGAGTTTCCGCCGATGTCAGTTTTGACGTTCATTCGTTTCGGGGTCGATGAATAATAAAAATAATCCTTTCCACTTTATGCACAAGGCCTGCAATTTTCTGGGGTAGTGGGCCAGTGGATTAGATCGACCCCAGAACGCAAATGGTACCTAATTTATCGAGCCCGAAAGGATGAAAGGCAAAGGCGACTTCGATGGAATTCCTACTTCGAAAGTAAATACATATAGGGCACTACCCGTGGATTTTTAATAGACAAAATATTGACCTTTACTTCGGGTGGTCCACAGAAATGGAACCTTTGATTAGTTGAGAGTGGCCTCCGGAAATTTTAATAGCCTGGTAGTCACCCTCGGAGTGTGTAGCACAATAAACAATACGTCGACACTCTGGTTGCTGATTATTTTTGTTTTGCTCAATAAAGCTATTGACGAACGAAATGTTATGAAGCATTTTGTTTGGCATGCTAGTGACTCTGCCAGGAAATAATAGGATTGTGTGAACTCTCCAACGTTAGGGCAGCGTTTTCGATTTCCAGAGCGGGCGGGCATTGTTAGTGTTTATTGAACGAAAACACCTAAAGCTACAACTTTCACTCTTTGTTCCTGTTTCTGTTGTACCTGTATTTCAAGGGCCAGTCTTGTCACTCTGTGTCATGCTGAATCTACCCGAGAACTACATTAAGGGTACACATGATCGTGGAGTGCTCAGCCACTTGCACATTAATTTCACGAGCAGGCTGTTCATTTGATCAGATCAACTGGTACCCTCGTCGTCGTAACCGACGGAGTGCCACGATATATATGATTCAGGTGTACAGGAAACAAAAGACAAAAACAGATGATGAACTGACAAGCAGGTGTTTTATATTAACACTCAGGTAAAATGTAAATGTGTTTTACATTTCAAACCTAGATTTTTCGAGAGAAAGGGATGAGGAAACAAATTGAAAAGAGAGAGGGGAAAACGAAACAGAGAAAAATAAAGGTGCGGATTAATGTCTCCACCTGTTAGAATGATATATATATATATATATATATATATATATATATATACAATTGCAGCGTGGAAGGTGTTTATAAGCCATTTAAAATAACACACAAAATCCGTTAGATTCACTTCAACATTTAAATTTAATTTGTCAAAATATTTTCGTCGCTTTGAGACCTGTTCACTGACAAAATTCTGTGCTGCATCTGAGAAAGTAACAGTTAGTTCATGATATATATGTACATGTGTATGTATGTATGTACGTATGTATGTATGTATGTACGTGTACATGTGTGCGCGTATGCATCTGTGTACATGCGTATGTATGTGTGCATGCCTATACACATGTATGTATATATGTATGTATGTGAGTATGCACGTATGTACTTATGGATGTACGTGAGTAATAGGGTAAGTGTGTAGACGTGTTTGTGTGTGTGTGTGTGTGTGTGCATATGTATGTACATGTGAATGTATGTTTATGTACTGATATGTGTGTCAGTTCAAGTTGTATACATGGCAGTTACTTTGTTGAAGGTTGTATATACGCACATATATACATATGCATATACACATATGTAAACACGCACACCCATACATGTGTGTGTGTGCGTTTGCCCCTCTCACCATCGTCTAACGGTGAATTGATACAACGTCTTAGATACATATATGTACATATATAACCTTACTTATACATATATAAACAAGTATACACAATCATATTGACACTCACACACGCTCACAAATATACATATCTCAAAGTATACACGCATATACGCTTAACCGTCACTACACCTATACATATATATACACACACACATACATATATACAACTATGTATGACATTAATACAAATACAAGCATAACGGTTAAAATTCAAATATGCATTTTTTTTTTCTCTCCATAAACATACCACATAGATGTATCTACACACACTCATATCTACACGTACTCGTACGCCCATGCATGCACACACTCATAGTCACATACACAACGCACAACACATACACACATGTGCACACACACACATACATCTACACACACGCACACACATATCAAACTATATACGCTCATACGGTTATATATAATAACATATATGTATGTATTATGCATCTCAACATGTATGTATGGAAAGGAATTCCACGTGTAAAAGAGAAAGAAGGGTGACTATAGAGGTGTACTCCCGTGTGGAATCTGGATGTTACCCCACTCGGATTTTCGGTTGAGAGAGGGTTTGTACTCCTGTATACAGACAGCTTCAGTGACCTGTCTCAGCATTGCATCAGTGGGATGTTTGGACAAGATGTTTAATTTAAGGCTCCCTAAGGAGCCCTTGTGGCAGTCTACAGCATGCTGATAGAAGATGGAGTTAGGTTTCTTTTCAATGTAGTTGTCCAGGTGTTCTTTGAACCTATCATTGATACGCCTAGAAGTCTCACCAATGTATGACTCTGGGTTGGTCGCGCAAGCTCCTTCTTGGCACTTAATTTGGTATACAGTGTTCTTGGTTTTGCAGTTCACGTGTGGGTTTGTAGAACATACTGCACAATTATTTTGACAGATGATTCTATCAAACGGATATGATTTACATAACTCAGATTTGATAGTCCTACCTGTCTTTTCTACAACTTTGATCTTAAGGCCAGTTGCGTGCAGGATTTTCTTGAATGCCTTACTTAATATGCTCTTCGGTGTAGCATCAACAAACATCACACTGTGAAACTTCTTGTTATCATACCAATTGTCGGTCTTATTTCTTTTGTTGGCGTCCCTCTCTAACCTATTCCAGAACTTGTTGCGGTATAGGGGGCATGTACCGTTTTCATCATCTCTTAGGATGCGTACGAATTTTGTTTTTGCTCCATTGTACACCCTGATTCTATCATGTTGTGTGTATCCGGAACGTTGCATTCGGAATATATAGTGCTGGATGTGTTGTTGTCGTTCCTGTGGTTGGCATAGTGGAGATACATTCCTCATTACTCTAAGTCTGTTACGAGGATGTGGATCTTGGCAGTACTTGACATAGCAGAGTCACTACGGGTTACCAGTGGATTAGCCATAGGTTTAGAGTAGTGTGAGTGGAGTAGACAGGGTTTAACATATCCATCAATCATAGTATTTTCTATCCATAGCTCAGTATCTAGGACGGGTAACCTATTACTGGGGTGTTTTGAGGGGTAGTCTACGGTAACCTTTATACTGCTATGGATAGAGTCAGCTATGTGTTGTATAGCTGTCATTACCTGTTCCTCTTTTAGTGGAGTGTTCTTATCTGTATGTTTATTTGTATCATTCTTACATTTCACGACAAGGTTAATGTCGTCAACGTATCGACAGTACATAGCGAAGTGGATGTTACGGGTCGCTAAGCACTGTTTAAATTTTCTGTCCCACCATACCATGAAGAGGTTAGCAACATCACCGGCGATCCCTACTCCAATAGCACCGCCTTTCTCCTGTTTATATAGTTTGCTGTTGAACTTAAAAATATGATTTTTAAGTGTGGTTTTAAGGCTTACACCAATAGCGTGTGCTACAGTAATTCTGATGTCGTGTGCATTTGAGGGTGGGTGGTTTGGTTTCGTCCAGCCATGCCAGCGTTCACAGCGGGTCTTTTTGTATGCTGAGGTAATGGTAGGTGGTCTACCTCGTTTGTTACGGGTGGGACAAGCATACTCAAGGTTATTCCGTTACAGGTATTCATTAGTACAAGTGAGGGTCAGGAAGAGGCCTAGTTCATACACATCCACATTATTAAATATCATATCACTCTCACAAATTATCTCCACACATCTGTCAATAGCAAAGTCCACATATATATATATATATGTATGTATGTATGTAATTAGTTTTAAATGTTCCATAAGAATCAATACATCGCCATTTACGAACACCTAAATAAGGTTAGGTACACGCACATGGAGCTCACAGTAAAGGAGCTTCTACACAGGCCATGCAAGTTGCTGGAAATAGCAGCCAAATATTTCTGAAATGTTGATGAAACTATATTGAACCATGTATT
Organism: Octopus bimaculoides; assembly: GCF_046866305.1. Taxonomy (NCBI): domain Eukaryota; kingdom Metazoa; phylum Mollusca; class Cephalopoda; order Octopoda; family Octopodidae; genus Octopus; species Octopus bimaculoides. The sequence goes on from NC_142956.1 coordinate 19,278,608, forward strand.
TGATTTCGAAGTATGTGTTCTTGTGTTCATCGCTACTATGTGGCATCATCGGCAAGTGTATTCTCCTATAGCCCTGGCCCAACTAAAGCCTTGTGAGGGAATTTGGCACATGGAAACTGAATTATTTCTACAACAATGTGTGTGTGCTAGTTTGTTTACATCGCTGTGGCTTAATGGTTGGGACTGATAGAATATCTACCAAACTTAAATATACTTACTGGGGTTGATTTATTTGACTGAACCCTTCAAAGAAGTATTCCAGCATGGCCACAGTCCACTCAGTGAAACGGTAACTGGTGCTCTGTATTTTAGTTTATCCAGTTCATGGAACAGCCTTCCCATGAAATTAACTTATAAATGGCGGAGCACTCCACAGACATAGTCCCCAGGGAGATTCAGCATGACACAGTGTGATATGAGATTGGCCCTTTGAATTACAGGTTAGACTCATTTCTGTGTGCTGGTGGGACTGAAGTAATGTGAAATAAATTGCCTTGGGGACACGATGTGTGACTGGGAATCGAACTCACAACCTTAAAGTTGGAGACAAATACCCTAACCACAAAGCCATGATAGTTCACAGGTGACACAAGTGAAAGCAGAGAAAAGAAAAAAAAAATAAAGAGGAAAACATAGATAACTAGAGAAATTCTCAGAGTGATTGGCATTAGGAAGGGCATCCAGCTGTAGAAACTCTGCCAAATCAGATTGGAGCCTGGTGTAGCCATCTGGTTTCACCAGTCCTCAGTCAAATCGTCCAACCCATGCTAGCATGGAAAGCGGACGTTAAACGATGATGATGAGAATATTGTAAAAGTTTCAAATCCTCAATGGATTCTGACCCATGCAAACATCATCATCATCATCATCGTTTAACATCCGCTTTCCATGCTAGCATGGGTTGGACGATTTGACTGAGGACTGGTGAAACCAGATGGCTACACCAGGCTCCAATCTGATTTGGCGGAGTTTCTACATCTGGATGCCGTTCCTAATGCCAACCACTCTGAGAGTGTAATGGGTGCTTTTATGTGCCACTGGCACGAAGGCCAGTCAGGCGGTACTGGCAATGGCCACGCTCGAAGTGATGTATTTTACATGTCACCGGCATGAAGGCCAGTCAGGCGGTACTGGCAAAGGCCACGCTGAAAATGGTATATTTTACGTGCCACCGGCATGAAGGCCAGGCAGGCGATACTGGCAAAGGCCACGCTCAAAATGGTGTATTTTACGTGCCACCTGCACAGGAGCCAGTCCAGCGGCACTGGCAATGATCTCGCTCGAATGTCTTTAGATGTGCCAGGAAGGCGACGTTGGGCACAGGTGCCATCACGATTTCGCGTTCCCTTGCCCCAACAGACTTCGGAGGCTGAGTTTCGTGTCCAATGAAGGAGACGACGTTGGCATGGGTGCCAGTCGTCGAACATAAATATGAAATTGATGAGAATGTTGATGTTAAATTGCAATGTTGAATTAGTTGAATCTCTCTGTTTTTTTAACTATCCTCTTTAAATTACTGCTTCTTTTCCTATTTCAGAATATCCCATCATGTTGACAGAAAAGAAATTTCTTCATTCAGATGTGCCTCTGATATTTTTATCAATTTTCATCAACTAAAGGAAGCCAATATATTTAAAGGAGCATTCATCAATACATCAATCTCTTTCTGTTAATAAACTAATAAAATCTATTGGAATTAACAGCATCATTTTCTCGTCTTCGCTGATTGGTATGTAGAGATGATCACATTACAGGTGGATTTAGCTTGGATAACTTTACAAAGGAGTTGACAGTTTTTACCTACTGTTTTAAATATAAAGTAAGATCACAAATGAAAGAGACATAGCATTGAATTATTCTCGGAAAATAGTGGCTCAACTCAACATGGAATATATTCATGGAAATGAAAAAAAACTATTAATTCTGTGATATGAATGACAAATTATTTTCTCATAATGAATAATTTAACCGAACCAAACAACCCTGATACAAGAGAGAAACCAAATTCCTGTGATATCTGTGGTAAATCATTCCCTTATAATAAGTTAATTATACACAGACGTACACATACAGGAGAGAAGCCATTTCATTGCAATATCTGTGGTAAATCATTCCCCCGAAAAGGCAGCTTGGTCCGTCACAAACGTACACATACAGGAGAGAAACCATATCATTGTAATATCTGTGGTAAATCATTCTCCCAAAGTAGCGGCTTAACTGCCCACAAACGTACACATACAGGTGAGAAGCCATATCATTGTGATATCTGTGGTAAATCATTTTCCCTAAGTTACAGCGTGGTCTCTCACAAACGTATTCATACAGGAAAGGACCTATATTATTGCAATTTCTGTGGTAAATCATTCTTTTCGTATACTCAGTTGACTATTCACAAAAGTACACATACAGGAGAGAAGTCGTATCATTGTGACATATGTGGTAAATCATTCTCTCAAAGGGGTACCTTGACTCAGCACAAACGTACACATACAGGAGAGAAGCCATATCATTGCAAAATCTGTGGTAAATCATTCTCTCAAAGGGGTACCTTGACTCAGCACAAATGTTCACATACAGGAGAGAAGCCATATGATTGTAATATCTGTGGTAAATCATTCTCCCTTAGTTGGTCATTGACTAACCACTTTATTACACATACAGGAGAGAAGCCATATCATTGTGATATTTGTGATAAATCATTTCCCCGAAAAAGCAGCTTGGTCCTTCACAAACGTATTCATACAGGAAAGGACCTATATCATTGCAATTTCTGTGGTAAATCATTCTTTTCGTATACTCAGTTGACTATTCACAAAAGTACACATACAGGAGAGAAGTCATATCATTGTGACATATGTGGTAAATCATTCTCTCAAAGGGGTACCTTGACTCAGCACAAACGTACACATACAGGAGAGAAGCCATATGATTGTAATATCTGTGGTAAATCATTCTCCCATAGTCGGTCAATGACTAACCACTTTATTACACATACAGGAGAGAAGCCATACCATTGTGATATTTGTGGTAAATCATTCCCCCGAAAAGGTAGCTTGATCTGTCACAAACGTATTCATACAGGAGAGAAACCATATCATTGTAATATTTGTGGTAAATCATTCTCTCGAAGTAGTGGCTTCACTGTCCACAAACGTATGCACACAGGTGAGAAGCCATATCATTGTGATATCTGTGGTAAATCATTTTCCCAAAGTTACATGTTGGTCTGTCACAAACGTATTCATACAGGAGAGAAGCCATATCATTGCAATATCTGTGGTAAATCATTCTCTAGAAGTCGTGATTTGCCTGAACACAAACGTACACATACAGGAGAGAAGCCATTTCATTGTAATATCTGTGGTAAATCATTCTCCCATAGTGGGGACTTGACTAAACACAAACGTACACATACAGGAGAGAAGCCATTTCATTGTAATATCTGTGGTAAATCATTCTCCTATAGTGGGGACTTGACTAAACACAAACGTACACATACAGGAGAGAAGCCATATCATTGCAATGTTTGTGGTAAATCATTCTCCCGAAGTGATAAATTGAATAGTCACAATCGTGTTCACACAGGAGGGAGGTAAATCATTCTCTTGCAATAGTATCTTGACTTGTCATAAAAGTATACATGTTGGAGAGAAGCCATATCATTGTATTATTTATGGCAAAATTGTTCTCCAAAAGTGGGTCACATACACATACTGGAGGGAAGCCATAACATTACTACACCTGTTGTAATTCATTTTTTGAAAATAGTGTTTTCACTATACACGAATATCTTCATAGCAGAGAGGAACTATGTCTTAGTGGTACCTGTGGTAAATCATTCTCTCATAGATCTAACTTAACTGTACGCGAACACATTTCTACAGATGAGAAGTCATGTCTTTATGACATCTTTGGTAAACCATTCTCTCAAAAAACACAAAAAACAAACACATCTATCTATATTGTGTATTCACAAACATGTAACTGTATCAATGTCAAAAAGTATTACATAAAAGCAATTCAGCCTGTTTTCTCTGCAAAAAGACGGTTCGTCCACTTGTCAATCTGGACAACACCTACTTCAGTTTCATCACTGTCAACCTCAGATTTGTGAACATCTGTAAAAATATTGACTCTGAGGTAACTTGTTGACTGACAATGTGTGGTTGCCATCATTAGTGTGACATCTGTGGTACATCATTCTCTCATAAAATCCATATGCATATATATGTGGGTATTCACCCACAAGTGTAACTGTATCAAAGTCAAATTTTATTTCATGACAACAAATTACATTATTTTGTCTTTTAAAAAATCAGTTCCATTTCCCTTGTTAACTTTGACATCACCAACTTTAATCCCATGAACGTAAACTTCAAATTTGTCATCATCTGTAAAAATATTGATTTGATGACTGACGATGTCTGGTTGGATTTTAAGGAATTTGTTAATAAAGAGTGATGAATAAAGAGTTAGTCTGTAATCATTTCCTGTTCGTTATGTTACTCTTTGTCTAGACACTGTCTCCTCTATATCTTAAATATGAAACTAGTTTTTAAACATCGAATGGCTATGGGTGTCCACTAGAATAGAAAAGTAATCAAAGGCAAAATATAGTTGAGAACCCCTGAATTAGATGACCGATTGTATTTGCTCTCACAGTGTAGGTGATTGAAAAGAAGAAAAAAAGAAAAAAAACACACCAAAACACATTTTTTAACCGGGGTCATTTTTATGTATAGCTGAAGAAAGTTCTACAGTGGGAAATAGGAAAGATGACTGCGATTAATACTCCGAATAATGCATCATTGGGTAGAATACATCGTCATTTGTTCGATATACTTCCGATGAAAACGGAGAGGGAAAGGACGGTCCCATGGACCTACAGGGATCTCGAAGGGAACATCGTCCTCCCAGGCTCCAACAGAATGAGCAATTACAAGACGGAATATAGAAGCAGTATCTTTTTTTTTCCTTGGATCGGTGTCAATTGTGAAGAAAGGAGAGGAAATGATTCTAGGAAGGGGACGCAAGTGCGACGGCGCGTCAGGGAACCACATGTTGGAGACGTCTTCTTTCTTAAGGTATCTATAACCGGCTCAAGTCATGTGCTACAAGCAGTCGTAGAGTAAAATATGTGAGTACACTTTATTCAAATAATCTGGTAAAAATTTGAAAACCCTTCTAGGCGAAGTTGTTGCCAGAATGGGACAAAGAAACGGAACGAAACCAACCAGTCAGTAGAGCCATCTATTGGAGAATTAAAGAAATACAGCCATATAAAGGGGAATAACTTCTACAACGCTTCCTGGTAGGTGCACGTGTATTATTAATTAGCGTCGATTAATTATCGATCACTGATTCATTGTTTATATCTGAATACGGTAAGTTGACAAAGATTTAATTTAAGGCTGTAATGGTGGTTATAATACTTGTAATAGTAATGTAATTGATAGAATTATGTGAACCAGTAATTATTTCGAAGCGAAAATCTAACGACATGAGGAAAATATATTTCCTCGTCTTAAATAATAACTTATAAAATGAAATGCTGGTCTGTTGTTTAGGAAAACAACTGTTACGTGTGATATAAAGTAAATTGATTTGTACGATGAGTGTAATGTGGCATAATTAATGATTAAAATAAGAGGAAACGGATTGAAAAATACCACATTAATTAATGTTGTCCTGTTCTTTAGGAAGCATTGATAAAACGTGAAGTTGACAAAGATTTGCTTTAAGGTTATATTGATAATAGTAATGATGATGATGGTTTCAAATTTTGGCTGAGGGCCAGCAATCTTTCATGTGAGCGGGAAGTAGAATGCATAGAACCCAGTATTGCCCCCGAAAGGGAATGAATGCAAAGACGACTTCGGCCGTATTTGAAGTCGGGAGTTTCCGCCGATGTCAGTTTTGACGTTCATTCGTTTCGGGGTCGATGAATAATAAAAATAATCCTTTCCACTTTATGCACAAGGCCTGCAATTTTCTGGGGTAGTGGGCCAGTGGATTAGATCGACCCCAGAACACAAATGGTACCTAATTTATCGAGCCCGAAAGGATGAAAGGCAAAGGCGACTTCGATGGAATTCCTACTTCGAAAGTAAATACATATAGAGCACTACCCGTGGATTTTTAATAGACAAAATATTGACCTTTACTTCGGGTGGTCCACAGAAATGGAACCTTTGATTAGTTGAGGTCCAACCCATGCTAGCATGGAAAGCGGACGTTAAACGATGATGATGATGATGGCCTCCGGAGATTTTAATAGCCTGGTAGTCGCCCTCGCAGTGTGTAGCAAAATAAACTATACATCGACACACTCTGGTTGCTGATTATTTTTGTTTTGCTCAATAAAGCTATTGACGAACGAAATGTGATGAAGCATTTTGTTTGGCATATTGGTGATTCTGCCACGAAATAATAGGATTATGTGAACCTTTCGACGTTAAAGTAATCATATAGAAGTGGAAACACATAAAAACATTGAGAAAATCTGTTCCCTCGTCTAGGATATATGAAGCATACCTGTTTCTGAAAGGTATGAGGGAACAAATTTATGGTGGTATGCCAGTCTTTCAATGCCTCAGTGAACTCTGATCCATGCAAGCATGGGCATTAAATGAATGACAGTGTTAATGTTGTAACATTTGCAATGTTGAAGGTCTTTTAACTATCCCCTTTATCTTCTTTCTTTTCCTGTTTCAGAATATCACATTATGTGGATGTAAAAGAAATTTCTCCATTCAGATGTGCCTCTGATATTTTCTACTGACTTTCGTCAATTAAAGGAACACCATATATTTATAAACCACATTCGTCAATACGTCAACGTCTTTATGTAACTAAAATCTCCAACAAACGGTGGGAAATATTTCTTCTGGACAATGGAATTAACAGCAACATCTTCTTGTCATCACTGTCTGGAATGTAGAGGAGGTGATCACTTTACAGGTTAATTAAACTTGGTTAACGTTACAAAGGAGTTGACAGTTTTCACCTTTTGATTTACATATTAAGATCACACATGAAAGAAACATAGCATTAAATTATTCTCTGAAAATAGTGACGCAAATGAACGCAAACATATTCATAGAAATGGAAAAAAAACTATTGTGGTGATATACACAACAAATTATTCTCTCAAAATGGAGAATTTAACTAAACCAAAAGGCTGTGAAACAAGAGAGAAACCATATTCCTGTGATATCTGTGGTAAATCATACTATCAAAAATGTCACCTGACTATACACAAACGTACACATACAGGAGAGAAGCCTTATCATTGTCTAACTTGTGGTAAGTCGTATTCTACCTTCAATGTATTGAAAAGACACCGACGCATTCACACTGGGGAAAAACCATATCATTGTGATATCTGTGGTAAACAATTTTGTCAAAAGAATAAATTGATTGAGCACTCATACATTCATACAAGTGAAAAACCACATTGCTGCGATATATGTGGTAAATCATTTTCTCTAAAGAGTTCCTTGACTATTCACAAACGTATTCATACTGGAGAAAAACCATATCACTGTGATGTCTGTAGTCAATCATTTTCTTCTAATAGTCACTTGATTCATCACAATCGTACTCATACTGGGGAAAAACCATATGAATGTGATATCTGTGGTAAATCATTCTCTTGTAATAGTAACTTGATTCAGCACAAACGTATGCATACAGGTGAGAAGCCATATCAGTGTGATATCTGTGGTAAATCATTCTCTTCTACTAGTAACTTGATTCAGCACAAACGTATGCATACAGGTGAGAAGCCATATCACTGTGATACCTGTGGTAAATCATTCTCTTGCAGTAGTCAATTGACTATTCACAAACGCATTCATACTGGGGAAAAACCATATGACTGTGATATCTGTGGTAAATCATTTTCTATACATTATTCCATGATTAAGCACAAACGCATTCATACTGGGGAAAGACCATATCAGTGTGACATCTGTGGTAAATCATTTTCTGATAATAGCACTTTAACTAGTCACATACGTATACATACAGGAGAGAAGCCATATCATTGTGACATCTGTGGTAAATCATTTTCTGATAATAGCACTTTAACTAGTCACAAACATATACATACAGGAGAGAAGCCATATCATTGTAATATCTGTGGTAAATCATTTTCTGAAAATAGAATGTCTCACAAATGTATTCATACACTTGAGAATCCCTATCATTGTGATATCTGTGGTAAATCATTCTCTTTTAATAGTCTACTGATTCGTCACAAACGTGTTCATACTAGGGAAAAACCATATCACTGTGATATCTGTGGTAAATCATTCCCTTATGAAATTAGCACATATCACAAACGTATTCATACAGGAGAGAATCCCTATCATTGTGATATCTGTGGTAAATCATTCCCTTATGAAAGTCGCCTGTTTCATCACAAACGTATTCATACTGGGGAAAAACCTTACGAGTGTGATATCTGTAGTAAATCATTTTCTAAACAAAATAACTTGGCTAAGCACAAATACATTCATACTGGGGAAAAACCTTATGAGTGTGATATCTGTGGTGAATCATTTTCTAAAAATGGTATTTTAACTAAGCACAAATATATTCATCCAGGTGAGAAGCCATATCCCTGTGATGTCTGTGGTAAATCATTCCCTTATAATAGTAACCTGATTCGTCACAAACGTATTCATACTGGGGAAAAGCCATATCAGTGTGACGTCTGTGGTAAATCATTCACTCAAATGGGTGCCTTGACTAAACACAGATGGACACATACACAAGAGAAGCCATATCATTGTGATACCTGTTAAATCATTCACTGTAAAAAAAAAAAAACGCATCCATCCACATTGGGTGTTCGCAAACATGTAACTGTATCAATGACAAAATGCATTACATAAAAACAATGAAGACTGTTTTGTCTGCTAAAAGACTGTTCGTCCACTTGTCAATTTGGACATCACCTACTTCAGTCCCGGATTTGTGATCATTTGTAAAAATATTGACTCTGAGGTAACTTGATGACTGAGAATGTCTGGTTGGATTTCAAGGAATTTGTTAAAAAACGATGAATAAAAAGTTAGATTGTAACCATTTCCCGTTCGTTATGTTACTCTATATCTAGACACTGTCTCCTCTATACCTTAACCCTTTAGTGTTCACATTATTCTGCCATAATTAATGCTTTTTTATCCACATTGTTTTGAACTAATCATGCATTAACTCGTAGCTATGAGATTTTGATAAGGTAGCTGTTCATTTTTAAAACGATATTGTAGGGTTGGTGTGAGAGACCAGATCTGGCCTGTTTGAACATAGAATAGGCAGAATACTTTTGGCCGGATATGGCCTGTTTAAATGCTAAAGGGTTAAATATCTGAACTGGCACAAGGTCACACCCCTTCAATACTACCTCCTTCCATCCTTGTCATGGGGGCTTTTGTTGTGCGTGGTACTCTGTGATCCTGTCGGTGCTGCAGTCGCATAAAAAGCTCTGTTGCTTGTGCCCTGTAAAGTGTCCCGCTGTGGGTGTCACATAAAAGTCACTGGTGATGTTACCATGCAAAAATGGCACTAGTGATGGTACCATGCAAAAAAAAAAAAAAGCATTGACGATGTCACCTAAAAAGCCGTTGCAAGGACAGAAATATTATAACAAACATGTAGAATATTTACCAAAGATCCTTGGAGGACAACATGTACATAAGCAAGATCTCATAACCAAAGCATGGATCCCAGCACAGGTTGTCAGTGGAACCGAAACTCCCAAGATTATACAAATAATCCTTTCCACTTTATGCACAAGGCCTGCAATTTTGGGGGTAGTGGGCCAGTGGATTAGATCGACCCCAGAACACAAATGGTACCTAATTTATCGAGCCCGAAAGGATGAAAGGCAAAGGCGACTTCGATGGAATTCCTACTTCGAAAGTAAATACATATAGGGCACTACCCGTGGATTTTTAATAGACAAAATATTGACCTTTACTTCGGGTGGTCCACAGAAATGGAACCTTTGATTAGTTGAGGTCCAACCCATGCTAGCATGGAAAGCGGACGTTAAACGATGATGATGATGATGGCCTCCGGAGATTTTAATAGCCTGGTAGTCGCCCTCGCAGTGTGTAGCAAAATAAACTATACATCGACACACTCTGGTTGCTGATTATTTTTGTTTTGCTCAATAAAGCTATTGACGAACGAAATGTGATGAAGCATTTTGTTTGGCATATTGGTGATTCTGCCACGAAATAATAGGATTATGTGAACCTTTCGACGTTAAAGTAATCATATAGAAGTGGAAACACATAAAAACATTGAGAAAATCTGTTCCCTCGTCTAGGATATATGAAGCATACCTGTTTCTGAAAGGTATGAGGGAACAAATTTATGTTGGTATGCCAGTCTTTCAATGCCTCAGTGAACTCTGATCCATGCAAGCATGGGCATTAAATGAATGACAGTGTTAATGTTGTAACATTTGCAATGTTGAAGGTCTTTTAACTATCCCCTTTATCTTCTTTCTTTTCCTGTTTCAGAATATCACATTATGTGGATGTAAAAGAAATTTCTCCATTCAGATGTGCCTCTGATATTTTCTACTGACTTTCGTCAATTAAAGGAACACCATATATTTATAAACCACATTCATCAATACGTCAACGTCTTTATGTAACTAAAATCTCCAACAAACGGTGGGAAATATTTGTCTTCACTGTCTGGAATGTAGAGGAGGTGATCACTTTACAGGTTAATTAAACTTGGTTAACGTTACAAAGGAGTTGACAGTTTTCACCTTTTGATTTACATATTAAGATCACACATGAAAGAAACATAGCATTAAATTATTCTCTGAAAATAGTGACGCAAATGAACGCAAACATATTCATAGAAATGGAAAAAAAACTATTGTGGTGATATACACAACAAATTATTCTCTCAAAATGGAGAATTTAACTAAACCAAAAGGCTGTGAAACAAGAGAGAAACCATATTCCTGTGATATCTGTGGTAAATCATACTATCAAAAATGTCACCTGACTATACACAAACGTACACATACAGGAGAGAAGCCTTATCATTGTCTAACGTGTGGTAAGTCGTATTCTACCTTCAATGTATTGAAAAGACACAGACGCATTCACACTGGGGAAAAACCATATCATTGTGATATCTGTGGTAAACAATTTTCTGAAAAGAATAAATTGATTGAGCACACATACATTCATACAGGTGAAAAACCACATCGCTGCGATATATGTGGTAAATCATTTTCTCTAAAGAGTACCTTGACTATTCACAAACGGATTCATACTGGAGAAAAACCATATCACTGTGATGTCTGTAGTCAATCATTTTCTTCTAATAGTCACTTGATTCATCACAATCGTACTCATACTGGGGAAAGACTATATGACTGTGATGTCTGTGGTAAATCATTCTCTTCCAGTAGTCACTTGACTACTCACAAACGTATGCATACAGGTGAGAAACCATATCGCTGTGATATCTGTGGTAAATCATTTTCTATGCATAATTCCATGGTTAAGCACAAATACATTCATACTGGGGAAAAACCATATCAGTGTGATATCTGTGGTGTATCATTTTCTCAAAATAGCACTTTAACTTATCACAAACATATTCATACTGGGGAAAAACCATATGGCTGCGAGGTCTGTGGTAAATCATTTTCTCTGAATTCTCACTTGACAAGGCACATACGCATTCATACAGGGGAGAAGCCATATCATTGCGATCTCTGTGGTAAATCATTTTCTCAAAATTGTAAATTGAGTAGGCACAAATGCAGTCATACCTTGGGAAAGACCAAATCACTGTGATCTCTGTGGTAAATCATTCTCTCAAAGGATTCCCTTGATTAAATACAGATGGACACCTACAGAAGTGAAGCCATATTGTGATACCTGTGGTAAATCATTCTCTAGAAATAGTCACCTAAGTAGGCACGAACGCATTCATACTGGGGAAAAATCATATCAGTGTGATATCTGCGGCCAAACATTTTCTCAAAGTGATTGCCTCAATACAAACGTACTTATACAGGTGAAATGCATTCTCATTGTAATATATGTGGTAAATCGTTTTCTGAAAATAGCACTTTATCTAGTCAAAAACGTATACATAGAGGAGAGAAGCCGCATCATTGTGGTATGTTTAATGAGTCTTTTAAAAATGCTACTTAAACATACATGTGAGTATTCATACACAAGTGTTATGGTATCAATGTGAAAATTTATTACAACAGGACAACAGCTATGAAACCTTAATATCGTGTATAGATGGAAATACATCAACACAGCAATGACTTTGATTTCTGATGATGATTGTGCTGGAGTTTTGAGGAATTTGTTCTGAGAGAATAAAGGAATACGAAAAATGAATAAAAGTTTGAAGTAACATTGATTTTGTCTTTGTTGTGTTTTCATCATCATCATCATCATAATCATCATCCTTCAATGTCCATTTTCTATGCAGGCATGGATGAGAAAGTGTGACATGAGCTGGCAAGCCAAAGTGCTGCTCCAGGTTCCAGTCTGATTTAACTTGGTTTCTTTGGCTGTACGCCCTTATGGTACATGGAGTATTTTATAAATATGCCTCTTCAAGTATCATAATAGCATGAAACTAGTAGTAGCACTTTTGGTTACTCTTTACTCTTTTACTTGTTTCAGTCATTTGACTGCGGCCATGCTGGGGCACCGCCTTTAGTCGAGCAAATCGACCCCAGGACTTATTCTTTGGAAGCCTCGTACTTATTCTATCGGTTTTTTTTTTTGCCGAACTGCTAAGTTATGGGGACTTAAACATACCAGCATCGGTTGTCAAGCGATGTTGAGAGGACAGACACACAAACATATATATATATACATATATACGACGGGCTTCTTTCAGTTTCCGTCTACCAAATCCACTCACAAGGCTTTGGTCGGCCCGAGGCTATAGTTGAAAGACACTTGCCCAAGGTGCCACGCAGTGGGACTGAACCCGGAACCATGTGGTTGGTAAGCAAGCTACACTTAGCACACAGCCACTCCTGCGCCGATTTTTTTTTTTTTTTTTTTTTTGCAGATTCGGAATCTCCGCAGTCGAAGAGGTGGGTTTCTGTAGGAGGGAAAAAAAGGTGAGGGGTACGGTCCATATCCATTAACTCCACCAAATCGTGTGCTGGAAACAGTTGTATAGAAGAATATGTTAATACGCATTATTCAAATAATCTGGTGAAATTAAAAAAAACAAACTTCTGATTAGAGCCATCTATTGGAGAATTAAAGAAATACAGCCGTATAAAGGGAAATAACTTATACAACGCTTCCTGGAAGGTGCATCTGAATTATTAATTAGCGTGATTAATTATCGATCACTGACTCGTTGTTTATATCTGAATACGGTAAGTTGACAAAGATTTACTTTAAAGCTGTAATGGTAGTAATAATACTAATGATAATAATGTAAATGATATTATTATGTGAACCTCTCGATGTTACAGTAATTATTTCGAAGCGGAACTTAACATTAGGAAAATATATTTCCTGGTCTGAAATAGTAACTTCCAAACAGAAATGTTGATCTGTTGTTTATGAAAACCTATTATCAACTGAAACGTGTGATATAAGGGAAATTAATTTGTCCGATGAGTGTAATGTGGCATAATTAATTAGTAAAAAATGAGAGGAAACTGATTGAAGAATATCACAGTAATTAATGTTGTCCTGTTCTTTACGAAGCATTGATAAAACGTGAAGTTGACAAGGATTTGCTTTAAGGTTATATTGATAATAGTAATGATGATGATGGTTTCAAATTTTGGCTGAGGGCCAACAATCTTTCATGTGGGCGGGAAGTAGAATACATAGAACCCAATATTTTCGGAAAGGGATGAAAGGGACGTTCGACCTCGGCCGTATCTGAAGTCGGGAGTTTCAGCCTAGGTCGGCTTTGACGTTCATTCAATTCGGTGTCAATGAATAAATAATAATAATAATAATAATCTTTCCTACTCTAGGCAGGAGGTCCGATTTTTTGGTGGGTAAGGGGCAGTGGATTAGATCGATCTTCGTACGCAACTGATACTTAATTCGTCGATCCCGAAAGAATGATAGGCAAAGTTGAGATCGATGGAATTCCTGCTTTGTTGTAGCACATTTGTGTTGGTATGCCAGTCTTTCAATGTCTCAGTGGACTCTGAGCCATGCAAGCATGGACATTAAATGGATGAAAGGTGTTAATGTAACATTTGTAACGTTGAATTACTATGCCGTTTAACTATCCTGTTTATTTTACTGCTTCTTTTCCTGTTTCAGATTATCACATCCTATTGATGTAAAAGACATTTTTTACATTCCTTTTTATTGACTTTCATCAATTAAAGGAACACCATATATTTATAAACCACATTCATCAATACGTCAACGTCTTTATGTAACTAAAATCTCCAACAAACGGTGGAAAATACTACTTCTGGACAATGGAATTAACAGCAACATCTTCTTGTCTTCACTGTCTGGAATGTAGAGGAGGTGATCACTTTACAGGTTAATTAAACTTGGTTAACTTTACGAAGGAGTTGACAGTTTTCACCTGTTGATTTAGATATTAAATAAGATCACAGCTGAAAGAAACATAACATTTAATTTATTCTCTGAAAATTGTGACTCAGTTGAACACAAACATATTCAAAGAAATGAAACAACACTATCGTGATATACACGACAAATTATTCTCTCAAAATGGAGAATTTAACTAAACCAAAAAGCTTTGATACAAGAGAGAAACCATATTCCTGTGATATCTGTGGTAAATCATTCTCTCGAAAAAGTCGACTGACTATACACAAACGTACACATACAGGAGAGAAGCCTTATCATTGTCTAACCTGTGGTAAATCATTTTCTGACGTTAGTCTCTTCAAAACGCACAGACGCATTCACACTGGAGGAAAACCATTTCATTGTGATACCTGTGGTAAACGATTTTATCAAAAGATTCACTTGACTAATCACATATACATTCATACAGGTGAAAAACCATATCGCTGTGATATCTGTGGTAAATCATTTTCTGTAAACAGTTCCTTGACTAGTCACAAGCGTATTCATACTGGGGAAAAACCATATGACTGTGATGTCTGCGATAAATCATTCTCTTCTAATAGTAACTTGATTTATCACAAACGTACTCATACTGGGGAAAAACCATATCAGTGTAATATCTGTGGTAAATCATTTTCTCTGAATTCTAACTTGACAAGGCACAAACACATTCATACTGGGGAAAAACCATATCGCTGTGATATCTGTGGTAGATCATTCTCTTGTAATAATCACTTAATTCATCACAAACGTATTCATACAGGTGAGAAGCCATATCATTGTGATATCTGTGATAAATCATTCTCTTCTAATAGTAACATGATTCAGCACAAACGTATTCACACTGAGGGAAAACCATATCGCTGTGATATCTGTGGTAAATCATTTTCTAAAAATAGCACTTTATCTTGTCACAAACATATTCATAAAGGAGAGAAGCCATATCATTGTGATATCTGTGGTAATTCATTCCCTTGTAATAGTCACTTAATTTGTCATAAACGTATTCATAAAGGTGAAAAACCATATCAGTGTGAGATTTGTGGAAAATCATTCCATAGTAATAGTCACCTGATTTATCACAAACGTGTTCACCCAGGTGAGAAGCCATATCACTGTGATGTCTGTGGTAAATCATTTTCTGGAAACAGTTCCTTAACTACTCACAAACATATTCATACTGGGGAAAAGTCATATGACTGTGATATTTGTGACAAATCATTTTCTAGACATGATAGCTTAACTAGGCATAAACGCATTCATACTGGGGAAAAACCTTACCAGTGTGATATCTGTGGTGAATCATTTTCTGAATATGGTACTTTAACTAGTCACAAACGTATTCATACAGGAGAGAAGCCATATCATTGTAATATCTGTGGTAAATCGTTTTCTCAAAATAATCACTTGACTAGGCACAAACGCATCCATACTGGAGAGAAGCCATATCAGTGTGATATTTGTGGTAAATCATTCTTTTGTAATAGTCGCTTCATTCGTCACCAACGCATTCATACTGGGGAAAAAGCACATCAATGTGATATCTGTGGTAAATCATTTTCTGAAAATAGCACTTTAACTTATCACAGACGTAGTCATACAGGAGAGAAGCCATATCATTCTAATATCTGTGGTAAATCATTCATTGCAAACAGTGTCTTGAATAAACACAAGCACGTTCATACAGCGAAGAAGCCATATCATTGCGATACCTGTGGTAAATCATTTACTCAAGAAAGAGTCTTAAGTAAACATGAATGCATTCATGCAGGAGAGAAACCACATCACTGATATACATATATATATAGTAAGGAGAATGTACGAAAAAAAAACAACAACAGACGAGGACAGGTGGTGTAAACAACAAAAGGATGTATTAGTATGACGCTCGGGAATACGGAAAGTCGCTAACGTTTCGAGCTACGCTCTTGTAATACCTTCTCTTATTTGTCCAATATTCTTACTGAGGAAAAGCCATATCATTGTGTCACCTGAGGTAACTCATTGATGAATATCAACTTCATTATTATGTATATATCTCAAGATATCAACACAGCGATGACTTTGATTTCTGAGGATGATTGTGCTGGAGTTTTGAGGAATTTGTTCTGAGAGAATAAAGGAATAGGAAAAATGAATAAAAGTTTGAAGTAACATTGATTTTGTCTCTGTTGTGTTTGCATCATCATCATCATAATCATCATCCTTTAATGTCCATTTTCTATGCAGGCATGGATGAGAAAGTGTGACATGAGCTTGCAAGCCAGAGTGCTACTCCAGGTTCCAGTCTGATTGGACCTAGCTTAAATATTGCATCATTTAAATATGTGCTAATAATATCTTTATTATTTTAAACTTAAACTTCGTTCAAATAGCATTTTAAACGAAAAAATTTGTTTAGTAGGTTTTTATATATGATGTACTTATTAGATTATTTTATAATGGATGTAGGATTGATTATTGAATGGTTATTATTTTGATATTTTAATAATATTTTTCTATCTTTATATAATAAGTATTTTATATACATGCATATAAATATATATACATATATATATATATATATATACATGCATATAAATATATATATATATATTTTTTTTTTATTTATTTATTTATTTATGTGTTTCAGCCAAGTGGCTGCGGTCATGCTGGTGCACCACCGTGATTTTCACGTTCCTTGCATGGCTCTTCTCCCCCACCTGACATGGTCCAATCAAGAGTTTTGATGGCATATCTGGTGTATAAGAGAATTTGACATAGCTGCCCTAAACTGCGTCTCATTACGAGCCATTGGTTCGTCTGGTATCGTGGAGAGGAAAGCGTCAAGTTTTGTCTTGAAGACCTCCGCATCCATGTCTTGCATGTCTCTCAAATGTTTTGGCAGGGCATTGAAGAGCTGAGGTCCTCTGAAACCGAGGCTGCTGCAGTATCTCGTTCTTATGTGAGATGCAGTGGACGGTACCTTTGGCACCATGCAGTGGCGACCCGTGCGGGCATTCCTGTAGTACTTGATGCCAAAGTTTGGCACCAGTCCTTCCAGTATTTTCCATATGTATATTATTACATATCTCTCCCGCCTGCTCTCCAGGGAGTAGAGACCTAGTGCCTTCAGTCGCTCCCTGTAGTTCATCTGTTGGACTGTGGTGATCTTTTTTGTATAGTGCCGCTGAATTGCCTCGAGTTCTGCTGTCCCCTTAACACTGTGTGGTGACCACAACTGAGAGCAATAGTCTAGGCGGCTCAGAACAAATGTCTTCCATAGAGTCAACATGACTTTTTGATCCCTTGTACGGAATGTCCTCAGTATCCACCCTGCCAGTTGTCTGCACTTTGCTGTCAACTTGACAATGTGCATGTGAAATGATGCATCACTACACATGTTGATGCCCAGATCTCTTACTGTTTGTGGTTCTGGGATTGCAGTACCTCCAGGCCCTGTGTATGCCAGTTGGGAGGTGCTTGTGGTCTTTTAACGCAGTACTTGAAATTTTTTTGCATTGAACTGCATATTATTTTGCTCTGCCCACTCATATATTGCATTTAGGTCATTCTGCAGGCTTACAATATCATCAGGATTCTTTATTGCCTGAGATATCTTTGTGTCATCAGCATAGCTAGTGACAGTGGCTCTCCGAGTGACCGTGGGCATGTCCAGAACAGTTCCTTGTGGAACACCGCTCAATATTTGTGTTTCCCTAGATAGTTCTCCATTGGCTGCAACTGTCTGACTTCTACCATTCAGGAAGTCATGCAGCCACTCTCCTAATTTACCAGCTATGCCAAGGTTTCGCAGCTTGTGACATATCAAGCCATGATCAACTTTGTCAAAGGCTTTTGCAAAGTCGAGATATATCACATCAACATTTGAATGGTCAATATATACATGCATATAAATATATATATATATACATATAAAAATATATATATACATGCATTAAGAATAGCCTGGGCAAAGTTTAGAGAGCTCTTACCCCTGCTGGCGACAAAGGGACTCTCACTCAGAGTAAAAGGCAGACTGTATGACGCATGCGTACGAACAACCATGCTACATGGCAGTGAAACATGGGCTGTAACTGCTGAGGACATACGTAAGCTCGCAAGGAATGAAGCCAGTATGCTCCGTTGGATGTGTAATGTCAATGTGAATACCCGTCAGAGTGTAAGTATCTTGAGAGAAAAGCTGAACATTAGAAGCATCAGTTGTGGCGTGCAAGAGAGACGATTGCGCTGGTATGGACATGTGGTGAGAATGGAGGAGGATAGCTGCGTGAAAAAGTGCCACACCCTAACAGTTGAGGGAACCCGTGGAAGAGGTAGGCCCAGGAAGACCTGGGCTGAGGTGGTGAGGCAAGACCTTCGTACATTGGGCCTCACCGAGGCGATGACTACGGACCGAGACCTTTGGAAATGGGCTGTGCGTGAGAAGACCCGGCAAGCCAAGTAAGATCGTTGCCAGTGCCCCTGGACTGGTTCTTGTGCGGGTGGCACATGAGATGCACCATTTTGAGCGTGGCCGTTGCCAGTACCGCCTGACTGGCTCCTGTAGGATTTTCGAGCGAGATCGTTGCCAGTGCCCCTGGACTGGCTTGTGCGGGTGGCACATAAAAGACACCATTTCGAGCGTGGCCGTTTTCGTGCGGGTGACACGTAAAAGCACCCACTACACTCTCTGAGTGGTTGGCGTTAGGAAGGGCATCCAGCTGTAGAAACTCTGCCAAATCAGACTGGAGCCTGGTGTTGCCATCCGGTTTCACCAGTCCTCAGTCAAATCGTCCAACCCATGCTAGCATGGAAAGCGGACGTTAAACGATGATGATGATATATACATGCATATAAATATATATATATATATATATCATCATCGTTTAACGTCCGCTTTCCATGCTAGCATGGGTTGGACTAGCATGGAAAGCGGACGTTAAACGATGATGATATATATATATATATATACATGCATATATATATATATATATATATATATACATGCATATATATATATATATATATATATATATATATATATATACATGCATATATATATATATGTACATATATATGCATATACTCATATATTATTTGTACTACACGATCGAACGCATGCCTCATCATTGCAAGTAAATTTTGAACTTTATACCAATAATGTATACAGACATATATGTTCTTACCAAAGTAATTAGGGGTTTGTCCTTCCAGGTATGTAAAAGTTTGATAGTTGTCATATAGACTTTAGTCTCTCTCTATCACCTTTCAACAGCATTATTGATGAAGAGACAATAGAACAATTTTACAACATAATAAAAATAAGTTTTATTTTTTTGATGATGCTTGGTTTCACAATTCCTGTCATTCAGCTTAGCAGCCACTGATTGAGTTGTAGTTTGGTATTGGAAGGTTAAGGGCTTCCTTGATGCCTGCCAGAGACGCAAGTAGCTATCACCATCGAAGGCATCGAGGTGAAGAGTGCTTCGTCGAGGAGCGAAGAGTTGTCATGTAGAAGGTCTGTCGCGCAACTGCCTAACAAAATGAAACTCACTCTTTAAGTACCAGTTTTACTACACATGCACAACTCGAGGAGCTTCCGGTGGTGATGTCCCCTGCGCATGCGCAGAATAGTACTTCCTCAATGGCGGTTATAATTTCGCGCCTCTACACATACATCCACAAGTCACTGACTGAATACACTATGTGTGATCTAAGTCATACTGGACTACACTCGCTACACGTATTCCAGTTTGATTACAGACTCCAAATCCAAACGAGTGTAAGTTTCCGAGTTAGGCAGAGAATAATTAATAACAAAGATGGTTTGTGGTCCACTACTGTTGTGTCAGACATATTCTTTAATGATGAACAAAAGTGTGACATCCTGCAAAACAACTGTTTTAGTCTAGTTGCCAGTACCGCCTGACTGGCCTTCGTAGGATTTTCGAGTGAGATCATTGCCAGTGCCCCTGGACTGGCTCTTGTGCGGGTGGCACATAAAATACACCATTTTGAGCGTGGCCGTTGCCAGTACCGCCTGACTGGCCTTCGTGCTGATGACACGTAAAAGCACCCACTACACTCTCGGAGTGGTTGGCATTAGGAAGGGCATCCAGCTGTAGAAACTCTGCCAAATCAGATTGGAGCCTGGTGTAGCCATCTGGTTTCACCAATCCTCAGTCAAATCGTCCAACCCATGCTAGCATGGAAAGCGGACATTAAACGATGATGATGAACTTCTCAGAAAACAGAACATAATGCCAGGAGAGTGAGTAGCTTCTGCTGTTAATAAGTTTATATTAAAGACCACGTTAGAAAGGTCTCCAGAATGTGGTGGTAGATAGGCGATGCAGCATGCGGTGAGAGAAATGAAGGGAAGAAAAACGGAGGAAAGGGATGGCTTCACAAAGATTTGTAGTACAAATCTAAGAGTTGTGAATACAATTTACGTTGGGAACCAACGCAACACTACACTAAATGGAGCCTAAGATTCTTTCAAGGAGACAAAAACAGCAATTAAGATAGGGGAGGGGGTGACATCCTTCCATATATACTTGTATACACAAATACATAAACAGATAAATATACCGACACACATACATGCCCATACTCCTATACACACATACAGTACCAAGCAAGGGTGTTTGTTTGACAGTTTGAAACATCAAGAACATTTTCATTTTGCCTGAGTGTCAAACACACATACGTATGTATATATATTTGGATATATACACATGATGTGGAAGTGCAATGGCCCAGTGGTCAGGGCAGCGGACTTGCGGTTTCGATTCCCGGACCGGGCGTTGTGATTGTTTATTGAGTGAAAACACCTAAAAGCACCACGAGGCTCCGGCAGGGGATGGTGGCGAACCCTGCTGTACTCTTTCACCACAACTTTCTCTCACTCTTACTTCCTGTTTCTGTTGTGCCTGTAATTCAAAAGGATCAGCCTTGTCACATTCTGTGTCACGCTGAATATCCCCGAGAACTACGTTAAGGGTACACGTGTCTGTGGAGTGCTCAGCCACTTGCACGTTAATTTCACGAGCAGACTGTTCTGTTGATCGGATCAACTGGAACCCTCGACGTCGTAAGCGACGGAGTGCCAACATATACACATGATATATATCCAAATATACAAACACATGGACATGGTAATGTATTCTTGTACTGACATATACGCCAACACATCTACATATTTACGCATGTATGTATCACACTTTTCTAAGATTTTGCCATTTTGTTGAATATGTTGCACAAATAGCACATGTGAAAAATTTGAAGTTTTTTAATTTGTCTGTAGAAGGGACTCCATGCTTCTACCCCATACAAAAGTATGTTCAAAATACAAGAAATGTATACACTTATTTGAGTTATCAGACTGATATCGTGTTCACACAAACACACATACATGTATATATAAAATTAAATACACATCCGAAAGGGCTACTACTAGTTTCATGCTATTAGGATACGTGAACAAGCATATTTATAAACTATGCCATGTATCTTAAGGGTATACAGCCAAATCTGGGTGGAACTTGGAGCAGCACTGGCTTTCTACCTCATGCCTGCATATGAAATGGACCTTAAAGTATGATAATGATGATGATGAAAACACAACAAAGACAAAATCAATATCACTTAAAACTTTTATTCATTATTTTCCAAGAAATTCCTCAAAAATCCAGCACGATCATCTTCAGAAATCAAAGTCATTTCTGTGTTGATATATTTAAATACATACATGATGTTAAGGTTGATATTCATGAATCTCATATTGATATTGATGCAATTGAAGTTGATAATGTCAAGCTTGGAGAGGAATAAACCCTGTCTTTTAGCAGACAAAATATTCATAATTGTTGTCCTGTTGTAATAAATTTTGATATTGATACTGTTACACCTGTGTATGAATATTCAGATGTTTACTTAAGTGGCCTTTTGCATGGAATGATTTACCACAGATATTACAAGGATATGGCTTCTCTCCTGTATGAATAAATTTGTGGTTTGTCAAGACATAATTTCTAGAGAAAGATTTACCACAGATATTACAATGAAATGGCTTCTCTCCTGTATGAATACGCTTGTGTTTTGTCAAGACACCATTTGTAGAGAAAGATTTACCACAGATATCACACTGATATGGTTTTTCTCCTGTATGAACACGGTTGTGTATAGTTAAAGCGCGATTTTCGGAAAATGATTCACCACAGATATCACATTGATATGGTTTTTCTCCAGTATGAATACGTTTGTGTGTAGTCAAGGAATTATTTGAAGACAATAATTTACCACAGATATCGCATTCATATGGCTTCTCACCTGTATGTGTACGTTTGTGTTTAGCCAAGTCACCACTTCGAGAGAATGATTTACCACAGATATCACACTGATATGGTTTTTCCCCAGTATGGATACGTTTATGACTAGTTACACTGCTATTTTCAGAAAATGATTTACCACAGATATTACAATGATATGGCTTCTCTCCTGTATGAATACGCTTGTGGTTTGTCAAGACATCATTGCTAGAGAAAGATGTACCACAGATATTACAATGATATGGCTTCTCTCCTGTATGAATACGCTTGTGTTTTGTCAAGACACCATTTGTAGAGAAAGATTTACCACAGATATCACACTGATATGGTTTTTCTCCTGTATGAACACGGTTGTGTATAGTTAAAGCGCAATTTCCGGAAAATGATTTACCACAGGTATCACACTGATATGGTTTTTCTCCTGTATGAACACGGTTGTGTATAGTTAAAGCGCAATTTCCGGAAAATGATTTACCACAGGTATCACACTGATATGGTTTTTCTCCTGTATGAACACGGTTGTGTATAGTTAAAGCGCAATTTTCGGAAAATGATTTACCACAGATATCACACTGATATGGTTTTTCTCCTGTATGAACACGGTTGTGTATAGTTAAAGCGCAATTTTCGGAAAATGATTTACCACAGATATTACACTGATATGGTTTTTCCCCAGTATGAGTACGTTTGTGCCTGATCAAGTGACTATTAGAAGACAATGATTTACCACATATATTGCATTCATATGGTTTTTCCCCAGTATGAATACGGTGATGACTAGTCAAGTGACTACTACGGGAGAATGATTTGCCACAGGTATTGCAATGATATGGCTTCTCTCCTGTATGTGTACGTTTGTGTCTAGTCAAGTCACCACTTTCAGAGAATGATTTACCACAGATATCGCAATGATATGGCTTCTCTCCTATATGTGTAAGCTTGTGTCTAGTCAAGTGACCAATCTGAGAGAATGATTTACCACAGATATCACAGTGATATGGTTTTTCACCAGTATGAATACGCTTGTGACAAGCCAAGTGACTACTACAAATGAATGATTTACCACAGGTATCACAATGATATGCTTTCTCTCCTGTATGAATACGTTTGTGTACTGATAACTCACTGCTTTGACAAAATGATTTACCAGAGATATCAAAGTAATATGGCTTCTCTCCTGTATCAGGGATTTTTGGTTTAGTTATATTCATTCTAAGAGAATAATTTGTCATACATGTCACAATGATAATGTTTCTGTCATTCCTATGAATATGTTTGTGATTGGTTGTGTCACTATTCCCAGAAAATAATTTAATCTTATGTTTCTTTCGTCTGTGATCTTGCGTAATATCCAAAACAGATGTAAAACTGTCAAGTCCTTTGTAAAGTTAACCAAGTTTAATTAACCTGTAAAGCAATCACCTCCTCTACATTCCAGACAGCGAAGACAAGAAAATGTTGCTGTTAATACCATCGTCCAGAAGAAATATTTTCCAATTGTTCATCATAGATTTTACTTATATAAAGTAGTTGATTTATTGATGAATGTGCTTTGTAGATGCCTCGTCTTCCTTGGAATAAAAGTCTCAGATGTGATATTCTGAAATAGGAAAAGAATGTAGTAAGAAACAGAGGATAGATGGTGAATTGACAGATTAATTCAACATTGCAAATATTACAACATTAAGTGTCACCCATTTAATATGTATGTTTACATGGGTAAGAATGGCACATTGGGTATCCACAATGCATCCCCCCCCCGTTTCCGGGTAATATTGTAAAACCGACTTACGCCCTCCTACCAATGTTCAGACCTTGTGCCTAAAGTACAAAGGATTATCATTATTATTATTGCATTAAATAATACAATAATAATAATGTCTTGCAAACAACTCGCACATGCTACCAGTCGAGAACTCCCCTTACCGGAAGCTAGCAAGTGTATGGGGTCATCAGGAGAAAATGCGCGCCGTTTCGGGCCTTTTTCACGACGGCATAAATGCGCACAGACCCCCCCCCCTCACTAATATGAAGCCCCGCTTGCTAGATCAACTGGTTATTAAAAACAAAGCTCAATATTTCTCTAGCCATCGCCTCTTTTTAACCAAATCCAGTGGTTAGCCTTCTCCACTGTATTTGAGATATCGGTCAAGGCGGTATTTACCTTACAGTGAGTTAGGCCTAACAAGAACAACAGTCGTTTCACACTGTGTCCTACAAACCCTCTACATCCAACTTCGATTGGAAAATGCTCCGCTTTCCCGCCTGCGTCTTCATATTTCTCGAGGAGGTTTACATAACGGTCAATCTTTCGAGCCCGCGCGCCGTCCACATTATCTTCATGAGGAACCGTTAACTCGACTAGATTTACAACTTTCCTTCTTTCACACCACATTAAAATGTCCGGTTTTTCCGTAACTGGGGTGGGGAAAGAATGCTTGGCACACAGGTAGATCTGCAGTTAAAAGGGATTAAAGGCAAAATTGACCGCGGTGCTAAGTCCTGACTTCAAATACGGTCTAGGTCGTGTTTCATCCCTTTCCGGAAATACTGGGTTCCATGTATTCGACTTCCCCCTCACATCAAAGATTTCTGGCCCTGGGCCAGAACTTGAAACCATCATCTCCCTTACTATTATTAATATAACCTTAAAGCAAATCTTTGTCAACTTCATGTTTTATCAATGCTTCATAAAGATCAGGACAACATTAATTAATGTGGCATTCTTCAATCGATTTCTTCTCATTTTACTAATTAATTACGACCATTTAATTTCTTTTATATCCCATGAAACAATCGATCGTAGGTCTTCATAAAGAACAGATCAACATTTCAGTTTACAAGCTATTATTTAAGACGAGCAAATATATTTTCCTAATGTGGTTTTCGCTTCAAAAAGTAATTAATTTACGATCGAAAGGTTCACATAATTCTATTATTTACATTATTATTATTAATAGTATTATCATCATCATTACAGCCTTAAAATAAATCTTTGTCAGCTTACCGTATTCAGATATAAACGAGCCAGTGATCGTTAATTAAGCACCTTAATTAAGAATCGAATTAGACCACGATGGAAGTGGTGTATAAGTTATTTCCCTTGTTATGTTTATATTCAATTTTCCAGTAGATGGCTCTCCTGACTGGTCGGTTTCGTTCCAGTGGTTTTTTTCTTTGTCCCATTCTGTCAACAACTTCATCTTCAAGTTTTCACCAGATTATTGATATATAGGGTGATTATTTGAATTAATAGATATATATAAAAGTTTTTTTATTATAAAGTAGTGGGTATAGAAATATTTTTGTTTGTTGTACTGAAGAGGAGAAATTGTTTGGTTTAGTTTTAAGTATAGTAAAATTTAAATTTTGTACCTTTTGCATAAGGGTTTAATAATATTATTAGGTGGTAATCTTCCAGTTTCGAGAGGTTAAAAAAATAAATAAAATACAAGGGAAATAACAACGTTTTACCAGTATTATCCGTACTACTTTGTTTATGAATAAATCACGTGATTTGATTGACGTTAACTGTTTATAATATAAATCACACACGTGATTGAATATCATAGTTTCTTATGAGAAATCAAAAAATGCCTCGTAGAAGACCGGCTGCACAACATCTTATTGTTGCTGAAAACGAAATCCTGACTCCTGAATTAATATTAGAGGAAAAATGGATAATGCTGTTTTAGATTCTTTTCTGCCTGTTAAAATTCCGTCGCATGCTGTTTTAGAGAAAAAGTAGTACGGATAATACTGGTAAGTCGTTCAGTTATTTCCCTTGAATATTTCTTTTACCCCTCGAAACTGGAAGATTACCATAATATTATTAGGTATATATTGTTTTCTCGAAATATAAAGCTTGGACCCTTATGATTTGACGGGCAACATTTTTTTTATGTAGTGTTTTTGGTACCGAAACACTTTCAAACTTCGTATACTTGTATATTTTGTGGTATAGAACAGATAAAAAATTTTGTATTCGAAGTTATTTCACGTTAAAAATTGTCTTATTTCGATAATTTCAACTAATCATTGACGTCTATTCAGTTGAATACAGTTACTGCTGTGACGGTGTATATGGTATTAATCCCCGTTAGTTCTGACATTTCCGATTAACTAGACTGTTCGTAAACAAAGGGGGAAAAGCCATCAAAATACTTGAATATTGCCTGCACTTGTTATTGGAGCTGCTACAATTATTAATGGACCTCCACCAAGTGCTTCATTTCCTAGAAATAGCAGCCAAATCTTCTTCAAATCAAACTCTAGTTTGGGGTTAGGGTTAGGGTTAATTTATTATATAAACAATATATGCGTATAAATTACGATTAAACCGGATGAAATATGTCACAGGGAATAACATTTTTATGACCGGCCAAAAATGATTGTTTACGAAAGAGCGCTGACTGTATTCAGCTGAATAGACGTCAGTGATTGGTTGAAATTACAGAAATACGACAACTTTAACATGAAATAACTTGCGATGTACAACTTTTTGTTAAGAAGGCTAAGAGAAAAAGTTGTTTTGTATGACGCATTCTACCAGTGTCCCAAGTTTGAAAGTGTTTCGTTAAGAAAACAAGTGTTGCCCGTCAAATCACAAAGATCCTAAAGCTTTATTTGCTTTATTATATTCAAGAAGAGTGGGTGCACTCGCGCATCCGCGGTAGCGAGTCGTGACTAGTCGATCCTACGACTACCTAGTGTGAGTGCGCATCATGTGCAGAAATAGATCTGACACCAAAATACACCCTGGAAGGACGTAAAACAACATTTTAAGAGTAAGATGGGGGAAGATTCAACGAAAAGAAAATTATTTACTTTGTGTTTATTTACTTTGTTTGGGATCGACTAGTCACGTTCGTTCGTTCGTACGTACGTTCTTTCGTTATTTCCATCCTACGTACGTACGTTCGTTTGTTCGTTCGTTCCTACGGATGTTCGATCGTTCGTTTGTTTGTACTTATGCACGTTTGTTCGTTCATACGTACGTTCGTTCGTTATTTTCTGCCTACGTACGTTTGTTCGTACGTACGCATTTTTGTTCGTTCAATTGTTCGTACATACGTACGTATATATGTACGTTCGTTCGTTATTTCCTGCCTACGTACGTTTGTTCGTACGTACGCATTTTTGTTCGTTCAATTGTTCGTACATACGTACGTATATATGTACGTTCGTTCGTATTTACGTACGTACGTTCGTTCTTTTATTCGTTCGTACGTACGTTCGTTCTTTTATTCGTTCATACGTACGTACGTAAGTTCGTTCGTACGTTCGTTCGTTTGTTCGTACTTATGCACGTTTGTTCGTTCATACGTACGTTCGTTCGTACGTACGTTCGTTCGTTCGTACGTTCCTTCGTACGTATGTTCCTTCGATCGTTCGTTCGTTCCTTCATTCGTACGTTCGTTCGTTTGGTCGTTCCTCCGTACATATGTACGTTCGTTCGTACGAACGGAACTACGTTCGTTCTTTCGTTCACTCGTACGTACGTGCGTTCGATCGTTCGTTCCTTTGTAAGTACGTTCGTTCTTTCGTTTGTTCGTACTTACGCACGTTTGTTCGTTCATACGTATATTCGTTCGTACGTTCAGTCGTTCGTACGTACGGACGTTCTTTCGCTATTTCCTGCCTACGTACGTACGTTCATTCGTTAGTTCGTTCCTTCGTACGTACGTGCGTACGATCTTTCGTTCTTACCTAAGTTCGTTCGTTCGTACGTTTGTTTGTACGTACGTACGTCCTTTCGTTATTTCCTGCCTACGTGCGTACGTTCGTTTGTTCCTTCCTTCGTTCGTACGTACGTTCGTTTGTTCGTATGTACGATCGTTTGTTCGTACGTACGTATGGACGTACTTACGTTCGTTAGTACGTTCGATCGTTCGTTCCTTCGTAAGTATGTTCGTTCTTTCGTTTGTTCGTACTTACGCACATTTGTTCGTTCATACGTATGTTCGTTCGTTCGTACGTTCATTCGTTCGTACGTACGTTCTTTCGTTATTTCCTGCCTACATACGTACGTCCGTTCATTCGTTAGCTCGTTCGTTCCTTCCTACGCACATTCGTACGTACGTTCGTTCGTAAGTACGCTCGTTTGTACGTATGTTCGTTCGATCGTTCGTTCTTTCGTTCGTTCATTCGCACGGTCGTTCCTATGTACGTACGAACGGAACTCTGTACGTACGTACGTTCGTTCATTCGTTCGTTCTTACTTACGTAACTGCGTTCGTTCTTTAATTTGTTGGATTGTCCCTTCGTACGTACGTACGTTCTTTCGTTATTTCCTGCCTACCGACGTACGTACGTTCGTTTGTTCCTTCCTTCGTTCGTACGTACGTTCGTTTGTTCGTACGTACGTATGGACTTACGTTCGTTCGTTCGTACTTACGTTCGTTCGATCGTTCGTACGTTCTTTCGTCATTTCCTGCGTACGTAATACGTACGTACGTTCGTTCGTACGTAGTTCATTCGTTCAATCGTTCGTACGTACGTACGTATATATGTACGTTCGTTCGTACTTACGTACGTACGTTCGTTCATTTGTTCGTTCTTACGTCCGTACATTCGTTCCATCGTTCTTGTTCGTTCTTTCGTTCGTACGTACGTTCGCACGTTTGTTCGATCATACGTACGTACGTTATTTCGTTATTACCTGCCTACGTAATACGTACGTTCGTACGTACTTTCATTCGTACGTACGTACTTACGTTCTTTCCTGCCTGCGTACGTATGTACGTTCATTCCTTCCTTCGTTCGTACGTACGTTCTTTCGTCATTTCCTGCCGACGTAATACGTACGTACCTTCTTTCGTTATTTCCTGT
Organism: Octopus bimaculoides; assembly: GCF_046866305.1. Lineage (NCBI taxonomy): Eukaryota > Metazoa > Mollusca > Cephalopoda > Octopoda > Octopodidae > Octopus > Octopus bimaculoides. The sequence continues at coordinate 19,308,363 of NC_142956.1, forward strand.
CTACGTACGTACGTACCTTCTTTCGTTATTTCCTGTCTACGTACGTACGTACGTTCGTTCGTACGTACGTACGTACGTTCGTTCGTACGTTCGTACGTACGTACTTTATTTCTTGCCTGCGTACGTACGTACACTCATTCGTTAGTTCCTTCGTATGTACGTTCGTTCGGACGTATGTTCGTTCGATCGTTCGTTCTTTCGTTCGTTCGTTCGTTCGTTTGGTCGTTCCTACGTGCGTGCGTTCGATCGTTCGTTAATTCGTTCGTCCTTACTTACGTAAGTGCGTTCGTTCTTTAATTCGTTCGATTGTTCCTTCGTACGTGCGTACGTTCGTTCTTACGTACGTTCTATCTTTATTTCCTGCCTACCTACGTACGTTCGTTCGTTCCTTCCTTCGTACGTTCGTTCGTTCCTTCCTTCGTACGTACGTTCGTTTGTTCGTTCGTACGTACGTATGCACGTAATTACGTTCGTTCGTTCGTATATACGTTCGGTCGTATATACGTTCGTTCGTTCCTTCGTACGTACGTTCGTTCGTACGTAAGTTCTTTCGTGCGTACGTACTTCTTTTGTCATTTCCTGCCTACGTAATACGTACGTACGTTCTTTCGTTATTATCTGCCTATATACGTACGTTCGCTCTTACGTACGTTTGTTCGTTCGTATGTTGGTACGTACGTACTTTCTTTCGTTATTTCTTGCCTACGTACGTACGTTCGTTAGTTCGTTCGTTTGTTCGTACGTACGCACGTTTGTTCGTTCTTATGTACGTTCGTACGTAAGTTCGTTCGTTCAATCGTTCGTACGTACGTACGTACGTATATATGTACGTTCGTTCATTCGTACGTACGTGCGTTTGTATATACGTGCGTTCGTATATACGTGCGTTCGTTCGTTCGTTCGTTCGTACGAATGGAACTACGTACGTGATTACGTAACGAAGAAACGAACATACTTACGTACGTTCGTTCGTACCAACGTACGTAAGTATGTTCGTTTCTTCGTTCGTACGTACGTACGTTCTTTTGTTCGTTGGTTCCTTCGTACGTAGTTCGTTCGATCGTTCGTTTGTTCGTACGTACGCACGTTTGTTAGTTCATACGTACGTTCGTTCGTCATTTCCTGCCTACGTACGTACGTACTTTCGTTCGTTATTTCGTTCGTTCCTTCGTACGTACATTCGTTCGTACGTATGTTCATACGATCGTTCGTTCGTTCATTCGTAAGTACGTACGTTAGTTCGTTCGGTTGTTCCTACATACGTATATATGTACGTTCGTTTGTTCATACGAACGGAACTACGTACGTACGTAATTACGTACGTTCGTTCGTTAATTCGTAGGTACGTGCGTACGATCGTTCGTTAATTCGTTCGTTCTTTAACTCGTTCGATTGTTCGTTCGAACGTACGTACGATATTTCGTTATATCTTGACTGCGTACGTACGTTCGTTCATACGTACGTTGGTTCGGTCGTACGTACGTAAGTTATTTCCTTATTTCTTGCCTGCTTATGTACGTTCGTTCGTACGTAGGCTCGTTCGTACGTACGTATATATGTACGTTCGTTCGTACTTACGTACGTACGTACTTTCGTTGGTACCTACGTTCGTTCTTTCATTCGTTCGTACATACGTTCGTACGTTCGTTCTAACGTACGTACGTAAGTTCGTTCGTACGTACGTTCGTTTGTTCGTTCGTTCCTTCGTACGTACGTTCGTTCGCTCCTTTGTTCATACGTACGCACGTGTGTTCGTTCGTACGTACGTTCTTTCGTTATTTCCTGCCAACGTACGTACGTAAGTTCATTCGTTAGTTCGTTCGTTCCTTCGTACGTACGTTCGTTCGTACTTACATTCGTTCGTACGTATGTTCGATAGTTCTTTCGTTCGTTCATTCGTACGTTCGTTCGTTTGGTCGTTCCTACGTACGTATGTACTACGTTCGTTCGTACGAACGGAACTACGTAGTACGTACGTTCTTTCTTTCGTTCATTCGTACGTACGTGCGTATGATCGTTCGTTAATTCGTTCGTTCTTACTTATGTAAGTGCGTTCGTTCTTTAATTCGTTCGATTGTTCCTGCCTACGTACGTACGTTCTTTCGTTATTTCCTGCCTATGTACGTACGTACGTTTCTTCCGTCCTTCGTAGTACGTTTGTTTGTTTCTTCGTTCGATCGTACATACTTACGTTCGTTCGCACGTACTTTCGTTCGTTCGTACGTACGTACGTATATATGTACGTTCGTTCGTACTTACGTACGTACGTTCGTTCTTTTATTCGTTCGTACTTACGTACGTACGTTCGTTCTTTTATTCGTTCGTACGTACGTATGTTCGTTCGATCGTTCATACGTACGTACGTACGTAAGTTCGTTCTTTTGTCCGTCCGTACGTAAGTACGTTCGTTTTTTCGTTCGTACGTACGTACGTTCGTTTGTTCGTTCGTTTCTTCGTACGTACGTTCGTTCGTTTGTTCGTACGTACGCATGTTTGTTCGTTCATACGTACGTTCGTTCGTACGTACGTACTTTTTTTCGTCATTTCCTGCCTACGTACGTACGTTCGTTCGTATTTCCGTACGTACGTTCGTTCGTATTTCCGTACGTACGTACATTCGTTTGTACTTCCGTACGTTCGTTCGTTCGTTCGTTCATACGTAAGTACGTTCATACGTACGCACGTACGTAAGTTCGTTCGTTTTATCGTTCATACGTACGTACGTTCGTTTGTTCGTTCGTTCCTTCATAAGTACGTACGTTCGTTTGTTCGTTCGTTCCTTTGTAAGTACGTTCGTTCTTTCGTTTGTTCGTACGTACGTTCGTTCGTTTGGTCGTTCCTACGTACGTATGTACGTACGTTCGTTCGTTCGTTCATACGAATGGAACTACGTACGTACGTTCGTTCTTTCGTTATTTACTGCCTACCGACGTACGTTCGTTCCTTCCTTCGTTCGTATGTACGTTCGTTCGTTCGTTCGTTTATTCGTTCGTACGTACGTATGCACGTACTTACGTTCCTTCGATCGTTCGTTCGTACGTACGTTCTTTCGTACGTACGTTCTTTCGTACGTACGTTCGTTCGTACGTACGTTCTTTCGTACGTACGTTCGTTCGTACGTACGTACGTTCTTTCGTCATTTCTTGCCTACGTAACACGTAATTACGTCCGTTCGTACGTACGTTCTATCGTTATTATCTGCCTACGTAGTACGTACGTTCGTCCGTACGTACGTAAGTACGTTCGTTCTTACGTACTTTCGTTCGTTCGTTCGTACGTACGTTCTTTCGTTATCTCCTGCCTACGTACGTACGTTCGTTCATTCGTTGGTTCGTTCCTTCGTACGTTCGTTCGTTTGTTCGTACGTACGCACGTTTGTTCGTTCTTACATACGTTCGTTCGTTTGTACGTATGTTCTTTTGTTATTTACTGTCTACGTACGTACGTTCGTTCGTACGTAATTTCGTTCGTTCAATCGTTCGTACGTACGTACGTATATATGTACGTTCGTTCGTACTTACGTACGTACGTTCGTTAGTACTTACGTACGTACGTTCGTTCGTACTTACGTACGTACGTTCGTTCTTTTATTCGTCCGTACATAGGTACGTACGTTCTTTTGATCGTTCATACGTACGTACTATCTTTATTTCTTGCCTGCGTACGTACGTTCGTTCGTACGTAACTTTGTTCGTTCAATCATTCGTTCTTTCGTACGTACGTTCGTTCGATCGTTCGTTTGTTCATACGTACGCAGGTGTGTTTGTTCATACGTACGTTCGTACGTTCGTTTGTACGTTCGTTCGTACGTACGTGCGTTCTTTCGTCATTTCCTGCCTACGTACGTACGTAAGTTCGTTCGTTATTTCGTTCGTTCCTTTGTACGTACGTTGGTTTGTTCGATCGTTCATTCTTTCGTACCTACGAACAAAAGAAAGAACGTACGTACGAACGAACGTACGTACGTACGTAGGCAAATAATAACGAAAGAACGAACGTACGTACGTATTACGTAGGCAGGAAATGACGAAAGAACTTACGTACGCACGAACTAAGTTACGTACAAACGAACGAAAGAACGTACGTACGAACGAACGTACATACGTAGGTAAGAAATAACGACACAACGTAAGTACGAACGAACGTACGTACATATTTCGTAGGCAGGATTAAACGAAAGATCTACGTACGTACGAACGAAGAAACGACCGAACGCACGTACGTACGAAGGAACGTACGTACGTAAGAACGAACGTTCGTACGTAAGAACGAACGTACGTAAAAACGAACGTACGAACAAAAGAATGATTGAACGAACAAACGTACATACGTAGATAAGAAATAACGACAGAACGTAAGTACGAACGAACGTACGTACGTATTTCGTAGGCAGGAATTAACGAAAGATCGTACGTACGTACGAACGAAGAAACGAACGTACGTACGTATTACATAGGCAGGAAATAACGTACGTGGACAGGAAATAACGAAAGAACGTACTTACGTACGAAGGAACGAACGAACGTACATATTACGTAGGCAGGAATTAACGAAAGAACATACGTTCGTAGGTAAGAACGATCGGACGTACGTAACAATGAACGTACGTTCGTAAGAACGAAAGTATGTACGTAAAAACGTACGAACGAAAGAACGATTGAACGAACGAACGTACATACGTAGGTAAGAAATAACGACAGAACGTAAGTACGAACGAACGTACGTATTTCATAGGCAGGAATTAACGAAATATCGTACGTACGTACGAAAGAAGGAATAAACGAACGTACGTAAGTACGAACGAACGTACGTACGTACGTATTACATAGGCAGGAAATAACGAAAGAACGTACGTACGAACGAACGTACGTACGTAGACAGGAAATAATGAATGAACGTACTTACGTACAAAGGAAAGTACGTACGAAGGAACGAACGTACATATTACGTAGGTAGGAAATAACGAAAGAGCATACGTACGTACGTAAGAACGAACGTACATACGTAGGTAAGAAATAACGACAGAACGTAAGTTCGAACGTACGTACGTATTTCGTAGGCAGGAATTAACGAAAGATCGTACGTTCGTACGAAAGAAAAAATAAACGAACGTACGTACGTATTACATAGCCAGGAAATAACGAAAGAACGTACGAACGAACGTACGTATGAACGAACGTATGTACGTACGTGGACAGGAAATAACGAAAGAACGTACTTACGTACGAAGGAACGAACGAACGAATGTACATATTACGTAGGCAAGAAATAACGAAAGAACGTACGTACATAAGAACGAACGTATGTAAGAACGAACGTACGTACGTACGTACGTAAAAACGTACGAACGAACGAAAGTACGAACAAAAGAACGATTTAACGAACGAACGTACGTAAGCAGGTAAGAAATAACGACACAACGTAAGTACGAACGAACATACGTACGTATTTCGTAGGCAGGAATTAACGAAAGACCGTACGAACGAAGAAATGAACGAACGTACGTACGTATTACGTAGGCCTAAATTAACGAAAGATCGTACGTACGGAGAAAAGAACGAACGTACATATGAACGAACAAACGAACGTACCTACGTACGAACGTACGTACGAAAATATATATATATATATATATATATATATATATAGTATATATATATATATATAGAGAGAGAGAGAGACACACACACACACACATACACACAGATAGCTAGATATTGCTGTATACGTGTATATATATATATATATATATATATATATATATATATATATATATATATATATATATACTTATATATATATATACATTCATATACGCATATTTGTGAAAGGAAATGAGTATAATCATGTACGTATATATGTATACATAATGATATATACATATTTTCATTTATATATATACACATATACATACATACATATATTTAAATACATAAATATGGATATGTCCCCCTTTATCTTAAAACTTAGGTGTATATTTTTACGTATCTATCTATCTAGAGGGGTAAAGAGAGATACGTAGTAGTAAACAGAGGAAGAACGAGAGGGGGGAAAATTGAAGAGAAAGAGAAGGAGTAGCGTCGGAAAATATAAAGTTGCGAAAACTACTTACAGATTGGTGACGCTGCGTTCGGTCATACGTACAGGCATGTGCATACCGACATCCACCTGTATGTATAGGTGCATATCTGGGTACAGGACATTGCAAACAAAACGTAGACGAGAAAACACACAAGCCACATAGAGAACATTCTTCTTCATCAGCTACCCCCGTTTTAACACCGGCGTTTCGAAGAGCTGGGCAGGACGCATCGCTAAAACGGCTCTTCCCATGGAGGAATGTAGTGGCGGACAAAAAACAAGACAGGAAAACAAACAGAAAAGGCTATACGGCCAGACGGGAAAAATTATGTGTATGAACGCTGTGAGGCACGAACTTGAAAGTGGGGACGAAGTAAGTTCGCGTGTTTGCTCGGCGATAGCCAAGGAAGAAAAGGATTATTGACTGGAAGCATGTGACCATGCCGGTGTAAGGGGAAGAGAGAGAGAGTGGTAGAGGGAGAAACAAAGGGAGGAAATAGAAGAATAGGTGAGCAACGAGAGGAAGAGAGGAGGTAAGAGGGGGCAAAAGGAGATACGTAGTAGTAACAGAGGAAGAACGAGAGGGGTAAAGAGAGATACGTAGTAGTAAAGTGGAAGAACGAGAGGGGGGGAAATGATAGAGGAAGAGAAAGAGATAGAGTAGCGTCGAAAAATATAAAGTTGCGAAAACTACTTACAGGTTGGTGACGCTGCGTTCGGTCATGTAAAAACAAATAGTAAATGAGTATATGCATATATACGTACAGGCATGTGCATACCGACATCCACCTGTATGTATAGGTGCATATCTGGGTACAGGACATTGCAAACAAAACGTAGACGAGAAAACACACAAGCCACATAGAGAACATTCTTCTTCATCAGCTACCCTCGTTTTAACACCGGCGTTTCGAAGAGCTGGGCAGGACATATACTTTGTTTACTATCATTACTACTGCTACTAATACTACTGCAGCTACTACTACTACTATTATTATAATTACTAGTACTATTAGTATTAGTAGTATTGTTATTATTTATACTACATTGTTGCTAGCAAACCATGTTGTTATATTCGTATGTTCTATAAATATATATTTCTAAACGCATACATATATATGTATACATATATATTGGTTAGTTATCGGATTCAATAGAATCCAGGCCCATCAACCCATAGGACGCCAAAAATGGCTAGGTACAGTAAAATAGTTTTCACAGTGTGTTAAAACAATCGTAAATGTATCAGTTTTCTGTAGGAGATTGTAGATATCTAAGTACGAAAACCTAGCTGCGACGCAAGGCTGCTTGTTGGATTCGTCAACATCGAGTTCTTATGTGCCCTGTTTGTACCTGTTAAATGTTTTGCCTGAAGATGGTGGATTATATGTTACCATAGCATATAATCTAGGAGTACACCAATAGATAGAGAGGTAGATACAGAGTGAGAGGCAGACAGATAGATAGATAAAGAGAAAGAGAGAGAGAGAGATATAGAGACAGGCGAACAGACAAAGAGAAAGAGTGAGAGAGGGAGGTAGATAGATATAGAGAGAGGCGGACAGACACATAGATAGATAGACAGATAACTTTCTTTTATTAGCCACACAGGGCTGCGCACAGATGGGACAAATACAACTGTAGAGCTTTTCTTCAAAAAAAAAAAAAATAAATAAAAATTTAAATTTTTAAAAAAATCCGATCAAAAGGGATCGGTAGGAAAAAAAAAGGGGGGGGGTATCGTATATCACAGAAAATGTCAATTGTGTAAAAAGGGGTAACATTAGGTTTATCCATGGAGAGAAAAGCCTACTGAAAAGACCATGGTAACCTCAGCAGGGAATAGACACATGAGAGCGAAGTGCTCTCTCTCTCTCTCTCTTTTTTTTAAAAAATTTTTTTACTCGATTTATAGGATCATGCTCAAAGAGGTATCGTCACTCGCGCGCACCATCTTTGCTACATTCACCCACCTTTTAATGAAACTTCCACGAGACAAAAACTGTCTCTCTATTCTCACCTTCCTTTTCAAGTGATACTTGAAAAAGTTGATGAGCGATTGGCCAGAGAGGTAAGTTTTCGTCTCTAATCCTTTCGCTCGGGTCCACCACACACATTCTTTCACCATTGCCACCAGTATGATGAACACTGCCTTGCCTTCCCTGTTGAGGGACGGTGGTGGAGCAATTTGCACAATAGACTCGGCTGACAGGCGGACTCGTCCCACACGTGACAGCAGCCGTTCGGCATAAGCCCACAGGTCGGAAATCTTTGGACACTGCACGAGTGCGTGCAGAACGGTTTCGTCGCTCTGACCGTATCTCGGGCAGGTCGGTCCGGTGTGTCTCGAACCGTGTCTGTAAAGCTTATCCCGAACGGGTAATGCTTCTCGATAGCACTGCCAGGCCAGGGATCTCTGGTGGTTGTCCATAGGTCCCGGCCCGAAAGTTGTCCTGAACAGGCGGGTCAGGTGTTCCTCGTCGACGCCCAGATTCTGCCCGAGATCGTCGTCGCACCTCCCCTCCACTAATCCTCTATAGAACGCTTTTGTGGAATCAAAGTTGCACAAGATAGGTCCCGGACGGCAGAGTTGCTTGAGAGCAACGCGACACTCGCGCTGCCATTCGCCGAGCCTAGGTCTCTGTTTAATCCACGACTGCAGTTCGGCTAAGGAGACGAGCTGCGGGAAAGCGCGCCGCACAAACGGCGACCACACCTGTTCACCGTCGTCTAGGAAGCGCCGGAGATGTCGCAGTCTCAGCACATGTCTGCGCATCATCAACCACGGCATACCCAGCCCTCCATTTAGCGGCTGTTGACAGCAAATGGATCGCCTAACCATCGGAACGCTTCCCTTCCACAAGAAGCGGAAGAGTATGCGTTCCAGTTTGGTGATGGTAGGGTCGGGACAAGGCACGACAGTCAGACGGTATTCGATGACGGATGCAATGTACGCGTTCGCCACCTCCGCCCGACCTTTTAGGGATAGCTTCCTCTCGGCCCATTGCCGGGTGAGAGTGACCACCCTAGTCGTTATTTCGCCCCAGTTCTTCTTCATTTGGAGGTCCGGACCGAACCAGACTCCGAGCAATTTAACCGGCCTGTCGGTCCAGCGTCCCACAGTGGAGACGCTGTTAGACGGCATGGGCTTGCTTCTCCAGGTGCCGAGCCGCAAGCCCACTGACTTATCCCGGTTAATTTTTGCTCCCGTTACCGCTTCGTATTCTTTTAGTCTCTCGCCGACCAGCTCGATGTGCTTTTGGCTCAACACTATGACGGTGACGTCGTCCGCGTATGCAGACACGCTCGTTCCACATCCCAGCTCTCGGGGGATGCCCCTCAGCGTCGCCAGCTTCCGCAGTAGAGGCCCAAGAGTCAATACATACAGAAGGGCCGAGAGGGGGCATCCTTGACGAACCGAACGCATGATGCCGAAAGGTCTGGATAGATGACGGTTTACGCGAACTACCGAGCGGATGCCGCTGTATAAGGCAGCGATTCAACCGCGGAAGACGGGACCGAAACCAGCCGCTATGAGGACGGCTTCCAAGTAGTGATGGTCTACCCTATCGAAAGCTTTTGATTGATCCAAATTGATCAGCGCCCCACTCATGCCAGGTTCCTTAACTACCCTGTCCATGATGTAGCGGATCAGATGGAGGTTGTCATGGATACTCCTACCCGGCACGGCGCACGTCTGCGCCCTGTCGACTAGTTTCTCGATGACAAGCGCCAACCTCTCGGCTAAAACTTTGGCCAAAATTTTCAAATCTGCGTTGAGCAGGGCCGAAAATTATCTATGATGTTCCCCTTGTTTGGGTCTTTCTTTAGTAGTGCCACTACTCCTCGCTTTACAAAGACGGGGATGCTCCCGTTTTGCTGCCAGTTGCAGTAGACAGCTGCCAAGACGCCTCCAAACAAGTCTGGCATATGACAATAAAGTTCGTAGGGCAGTCCATCCAAGCCTGGCGACTTGTCTCCCTTACAGCCTGCCATCGCATCCCGTACGTCCGCGGCTGTGATGGGTCTTTCACAACACTCCGCCTCTCTTGCTGAGAGTCGTGGCAGGCCATGCAGGTAGGCACTAAAGTCTACTCTGCGTTCTGACCCACCAGTTGTCACGAACAGTCGGACAAAGTGCTGTTGAAAAGCCTCGCACATCCTTTCAGGCTCGAGTAATTCGCGCCCTTCTTCAGGTGGCTCTGTTGCCTCGTTGCGCCTCCGCTACTCGGGCCTCTCGGGCCACTCCAACTCCCTCGTCCCTCAGAGCACGCATCCTAGCTCTGACAACGCATCCTTCGTGTTTGGTGTTGAAATGTTGGTCGAGGGCCAACATCGCTGCCACTACGTTGGACGCGATGCCAGTACTAAGTGCCTCTTCTAATTTCTTAACTAGGTCTACCTCTATTCTATTTCGGTCTAACGCTAGGGCCTTACTGTACCTAACCGATTCTGACTTGATTGCTTTTTTGAGGGCATACCACCATCTGTTGTTGATGATGGCACCCGTTAATGCTCTCTCTTAACTAAAGTGCTAATCCGGTCCCAGTAAGCCTGGCGTGCCGTGAACGACGGGTTCAGCTTCCAGTAACCGGGACCCTGTCTATGTGTCTTATCTAAGTCAAGCGTATTTTTAGATTACTGGCGTGTACAATACATGCTCACACATGTATATATATATATATGTATATATATATATATATATATATATATATATATATATATATATATATATATATATATATATATATATATATATATATAATGTTAATAATAAAGTGACAACAAAAGAATGAGACCTCAATATTAGGTAAATATAGCATTATTTATATATGTATATAGATAGGACAATCAATAAGTTGTCATAATAGTGTTTGGAGTGTGGATATGTGTATACATATGAGTACGTACATGCACATATATGTTTGTGTGTGTATGCCCATATATGTTTGTGTGTGTATGCCCATATACATATTTGTGTGAGTGTGTAGACATTATGAACACAAGAGGTGTTTCTTTCTTTTTTTTTTTTTCATAAATCTCCTTTTACAAAACCACTACATTATAGGGATATCAAAAAACCGACACCGGCCCCTAAGTGATGGCCTTGAAAAATTCTGTTTTAGTCGAATGAATTGAATCTAGCACTTATTTTGGTCTGCTTTGTTGAACTGCTAGGTTATAGGAGCATAAACACCAACACCAGTTATCAAGCAGTGATGGGAGACAGACAGACACACACATACACACACACATATATATTCGATGGGCTTCTTTCAGTTTCCATCCACCAAAACCACTCACAAGGCTTTGGTCGGCTTGAGACTATAGCAGAAAACACTTGCTCAAGGTGGCACGCAGTGAGACTGAACCCAGAACCATGTGGTTGGGAAGCAAGCCTCTTACTACACATAATATATGACAAAGATGGTGGGATAGGCTGGAAGTATAAGGTAAGTGATGACGTATGAACGGTCAAGGGGCCTTGCAAGTAGGACAGACATGTCAGCAGAAGGACAACTAGTGCGTATGACTTTTACTTTCGGGCTTTCACTTGGGACAGACATGGTGCCCCCGCAAGAGTTCAGGGAAATTGGTGTTAGGTTCTGGCCAGAGGTTAGGTCGGTGTATCCTAAGTGGACAGTATAAATGTTGCGAGAGGACCCATGTGACAAATGAACCAAGCTTTTTAGCCCATTTCACACACCTGCTTATACCCACTGATCCACTGACCTGTACGAGTTAAGGCAGCTGGTGTATATATATATATATATACAAACATATATGCTGTGTGTAGCATCGTGTGAAAGAGGGAGGCTAGTATATATTATATAAAAAAAACTTTAAGGCGCTGCTCCAGCATGGCCGCAGTCTAATGAATGAAACAAGTAAAAGAAAGAAAGGAACATGAGAAAAAACCCCATACATTTCGTACGTATACCTGCGGCTAAAGACACGCAGCTAGCTTTACTGATTGAGTGTGACAAGGGACGGATTGATGTCTAGCAAGATATATTTAAACGAAGTCTATGAAAAGCATTCGACAATCCAGAATCGACCCACCCTCTCTGATCGAAGTAACCAAGTCTCGAAGGTAAATTCTTCCATTTATTGTGAGATGATGGGGGGGTGGATTGGTTCGCAAAAGTTTTGCTTCGTCTCGACGTTTCCATGGAACCTTTGATTTCTTTGTAGGATGCCAAGAAGATTCCGTCCAGATTCTCTGTGGTCGGCTGAATTCCTGATTGTTGTTTCTAAGTTATTTGGGGATGTAAGGTCGGTGGAGTTGCCTCCCCTTGTCCGTCTCTGGTTTGTTTTCGATAAGCTTGGGTTCATTTCTGTGTATGTTTTTGGTTTATTTTCCTTCAGCAAGGGCTTATCCGATGCCTATTCTACGATGAACTGTGTTTCGTAGTTAATAAACAAATTGCTTTGTCTTTGCCAGCCTTGTAGCGAGTTTATTTCTTCAGCTTCACAAGTTGTTTGCCACAGTTTAAAGACACTTTTCAAGCGTTGACCATCTCAATGTTTCTTTAATTCGTTGTAGATTTCCTCATCTATGTTCTTCAATTTTTCTTCATTGCTAAGCGCTCTAAGCTTAAGCAGTTCTATTTCTGTCTTCATGTTTTCCAAGTGTTAGTTTCTTCCATAATTGTCTTTGTTGGTCCTGTTCGTTTGGAATACGTTTAATTTGTTGTTTATGAGGCAGAATTTAACCAGTGTTCATAAATTTCTGCCTTGTGCTTGTTTTTGATCATGTTCCAGAAAGTAACCTTTCTGGCTTTAAGTTTTTCATTCTATATGTGTATAATGCGGTTTTTAATTGATAGTGGAGGGGGATGGGCTTCTATCTTGTGTATCATCTGTAGGTGGATTTTCATTTAAGCAATTATTATGTGGTAAAGAATGAAGATTGGTGCATAATTCGGACAAATGTTGATTGAGCTGTTGCAGGGATTGTTCTTTCTCTTCTTTTCCTCTTGTGTGGAGCGAGTGAGTTCATCAGTGTTGCTAATCAAAAGTCTCAAATTCGTGTTCATCTCTCTCAGTTCCTTAATAGTCTCTTCGTCTCAAGAAGATTAAGTTTGTCCAAAGACACCTGGAAAAGGTTTAGTTTTTGAAAGCATTATATTTCGGTTGCCTAGTTCCATGAGAGTTACCTTGTCTGTTGGAATACATTTTTAGATTACTGGCGTGTACAATACATGCTCACACATGTATGTATGTATATGTATATATATATATATATATATATATATATATATATATAGGTAAGTGGTAGGTTTGCCTCGATCCTTCAGGGGTAGTCTGAAGCATCCAAGCAACCAGGGGATGTTTAAATCCGGAGGCACTCCTGGGGATCACCTGTATGGGTACCGTCTTGGGAAGAGGGCGTCCAGAGGCAGGTAATATGTTGCTTAAACCGTAGTTTATGCATTTACTTGGAGGACAATCAGTAAGTTGTCATAATAGTGTTTGGAGTGTGGATATGTGTATACATATGAGTACGTACATGCACATATATGTTTGTGTGTGTATGCCCATATACATGTTTGTGTGAGTGTGTAGACATTATGAACACAAGAGGTGTTTCTTTCTTTTATTTTTTTTTTTCATAAATCTCCTTTTACAAAACCACTACATTATAGGGATGTCAAAAAACCGACACCGGCCCCTAAGTGATGGCCTTGAAAAATTCTGTCTTAGTCGAATGAATTGAATCCAGCACTTATTTTGGTCTGTTTTGCTGAACTGCTAGGTTATAGGAGCATAAACACCAACACCAGTTATCAAGTAGTGATGGGAGACAGACACACAGACATGAGGAGACACACACACACATATATATTCGATGGGTTTCTTTCAGTCTCCATCCACCAAAACCACTCACAAGGCTTTGGTCGGCTTGAGACTATAGCAGAAGACACTTGCTCAAGGTGGCACGCAGTGAGACTGAACCCAGAACCATGTGGTTGGGAAGCAAGCCTCTTACTACACATAATATATGACAAAGATGGTGGGATAGGCTGGAAGTATAAGGTAAGTGATGACGTATGAACGGTCAAGAGGCCTTGCAAGTAGGACAGACATGTGAGCAGAAGGACAACTAGTGCGTATGACTTTTATTTTCGGGCTTTCACTTGGGACAGACATGGTGACCCCGCAAGAGTTCAGGGAAATTGGCGTTAGGTTCTGGCCAGAGGTTAGGTCGGTGTATCCTAAGTGGACAGTATAAATGTTGCGAGAGGACCCATGTGACGGATGAACCAAGCTTTTTAGCCCATTTCACACACCTGCTTATACCCACTGATCCACTGACCTGTACGAGTTAAGGCAGCTGGTGTATATATATATATATATACAAACATATATGCTGTGTGTAGCATCGTGTGAAAGAGGGAGGCTAGTATATATTATATAAAAAAAACTTTAAGGCGCTGCTCCAGCATGGCCGCAGTCTAATGAATGAAACAAGTAAAAGAAAGAAAGGAACATGAGAAAAAACCCCATACATTTCGTACGTATACCTGCGGCTAAAGACACGCAGCTAGCTTTACTGATTGAGTGTGACAAGGGACGGATTGACGTCTAGCAAGATATATTTAAACGAAGTCTATGAAAAGCATTCGACAATCCAGAATCGACCCACCCTCTCTGATCGAAGTAACCAAGTCTCGAAGGTAAATTCTTCCATTTATTGTGAGATGACGGGGGGGTGGATTGGTTCGCAAAAGTTTTGCTTCGTCTCGACGTTTCCATGGAACCTTTGATTTCTTTGTAGGATGCCAAGAAGATTCCGTCCAGATTCTCTGTTGTCGGCTGAATTCCTGATTGTTGTTTCTAAGTTATTTGGGGATGTAAGAGTGGTGCAATTGTATCCCCTAGACCCTCTCTGGTTTGTTTTCGATAAGCTTGGGTTCATTTCTGTGTATGTTTTTGGTTTATTTTCTTTCAGCAAGGGCTTATCCGATGCCTATTCTACGATGAACTGTGTTTCGTAGTTAATAAACAAATTGCTTTGTCTTTGCCAGCCTTGTAGCGAGTTTATTTCTTCAGCTTCACAAGAGTAAGTTAAAAAACAAAAAAAATGACGCCATTATAAGGTAATGGTAGTTGTGGTGTTGGTGGTAGTATTGGTGGTGGTTAAAGAATGCTGGTTGTTGTGTCAACAATAGTGGTGATGGTGGAGGTCCACAGGACCAAGGGAATGAAGCAGAATTGAACTCACTGTCCACCGAATACACACTGCAACTTCATTGTGTCTCCCTTAAGAAAGACCATCTCATTAGTAACACTGAGTAGATGAGGCCGGTAATTTTCAGGTGGCACTGAAAGCAGACAAAAGACAAGGAACTTCTGTATTATCATCATCATCATCATCATCATCATCATCATCATCATTTAACATATCTATTCCCACTTAAACACGAATGTTCTATTAGAACAAACTATACTGGGGTAGATATCATGAGAGAAATACTCATATTAATTATTTACATTGTTCTAAATTAACCATGCATTATCTTGTAGCTTTGCTATTTTAATGATGTGATAGAATTACTTTGAGATTGCAATAATGTGGTTGTTCATTTTTAGAATGACATTGTAAGACAGGTATGAGGATCTGGCCAGTTTGAACACAAAACAGGTAGAATATTTGAACTGGATATGTCCGATTCAACCCATTAGGATTCAGGTTTCTCTATCAAATGTAATGCTCATTTATTCACATTGTCTTGAATTAACCAAATGTTTTATCTCATAGCTTTGAAATTTTAATGACGTGACTGTGTACCTTAGAATAACATTATAGGGTAGGTGCGAGAGGCAAGATGTGGCCAGTTTGAGCATAAAACAGGTAGAGTATTTGAACCAGATTTGGCTGATTCAACCCTTTACTGTTTGGATTACTCTGTCAAGTTCAATGCCAATTCAGATTGTTTTGAGTTAATCCATGCATTATTTTTGTGGCTTTGGTATTTCAATGATATCATTGTTTACTTTAGAATGACATTGTAGAGTAGGTGTGAGAGGCAGGATCTGGCATAAAACAAGAAAAATATATTGGCCAGATATGGTCAGTTTAAATGCAAAAGGGCTAATCTATAGACCCTTTTATTTGCAAATGACGTGTTCATTTCAAAATGAAAGAAAAACTTACTTGGTATAGTTTTCAAATAAAATGGTTTGCCCTGTGTGGTTTCTTGTTTAAACTTGTTGGTAGCCATGCAGACATAGGCAGCATCTTTGTAGGAGTCTTCTTCTAATATATTTGCAAAGATGAGGTTGGCTGAAAAAGAAAGAGAACGAGAGAGAGGTGTAGAGAGAGGAATTTTGTGTATATTTCTGAGTGATGAGATGTGTGGTAAGAAGCTTGTTCCCCAACCACATGATTCCTGGTTCAGTCCCACTGTATGGCAACTTGGGTAAGTGTCTTCTACTATAGATTCAGCCCAACCAAAGCCTTGTGAGTGGATTTGGTAGATGGAAACTGAAAGAAGCCCGTTGTACATATGTGTGTGTGTGTGTGTGTGTGCACACGTGCTCGCATGTGTGCATTTTTGTGTCTGTGTTTGTCCCACCACCACTGCGTGACAACCAGTGTTGGTGTGTTTACACCCCTGTTACTTAGCAGTTTGGCAAAAGATATTGATACAAAAAGTACCAGTCTTTAAAGATTATTAAAATATAAGTATTAGGGCCAATTCATTCGACTAAAAATTCTTCACACCTGTGCCCATCATTATCATGGTCATGATGATGATCATCATAATTTAACATCCATTTTCCATGCTGGCACGAGTTGGACTAAAGCTACTATAACACTAATACTAACTGCTATAAAATACATTAGATAATGTAGTCCTAGATACGTTGTGCCTGAATAAAAGATGGGATGGTGACAGCTGGAACATCTTCGATCATTCCTCTGTTGGATCAGGGCTGACCTAGAACAAAGCAACCACAACAACTATCATCACTCATAATAATTATTATGCTATACATACATGAAGGTGCAGGCTCAGGGGTTAGAGCACCAGGCTTACAGTCATGAGGTAGTAAGTTCGATTCCTGGATCAGGCTGTATGTTGTATTCTTGAGCAAGACATTTTATTTCATGTTGCTCCAGTTCACTCACCTGTAGAAATAAGTTGCGACGTCACTGGTGCCAAGCTCTATTGGCTTTCGCCTTTCCTTTGGATAACACCAGCGGTGTGGAGAGGGTAGGCTGGTTTGCATGGACGACTGCTGGGCTTCCATAAACAACCTTGCCTGGACTTGTGCCTCAGAGGGGAACTTTCTAAGTTCAAACCCAAGGTCATTTATGACCAAAGGGGTCTTTACTCTTTTACTATACATTAGATCAGGGGTTTTCAAACTTTTTGACTTGCGGACCCATTTATATTTTAGGCGTTACCTTAGGGACCCCCTTATAAATGCTTATGAAATTTATACATAAATATTTGCCTAAAATAACAGATATTTTTACATTTATTCATTTAACAGTATTTAACAAATAGGTTTATTGTCAATTAAAAGATTTTGATTAAAAAACATATATAAAATCAAATTGCCCATAAAAAGTATTTGCTGTCCATGGACCCCCTGTTTTGTCCTTGCGGACCACAGTTTGAAAACCTCTGCATTAGATAATGTAGTCCCAGATAAACTATATCTGAATAAAAGGTGGGACAGTCACGGTTGGAACTTTTTAACCAGCTGGATCCTGATTAACCTACAGATAAACAGTAACAATATGAGACCAGACATTGACATCTACACATAGGAAAAAAAAAAAAAAAAAAAATTATTAGTGGTGGCCATGGTGAGAAGGCTATACTAACCTTGGTGGTCCATTAGGATTCGTTCAGTGAAGTCAAAGGCCTTGAATGATCCATCTTTGTGTTTCAACACCCAAGTCACGCTGGCCTCGGGGTAACTGATCGGCTTGTTACAAGGGAGGAGGAGAGATGCCCCTGGTAATGCAGTAATGGTCTCTGGTTCCTGATTGATGTATGGCATCAGGAAGGCAAGACGTAGTTCAACAATGCCTGACATGGCCACCCCATAAGAGTTGTTTGCAAAGCACTGATACATGCCGGCGTCTTTCTTTTCGGGTTGCTTGAAAATAAATGTTCCCTCGTATCGTACGGTGAGGATATGTCTGCCAGCCATGTTGAAGTCTTGTTTGTTCTTTTTCCACGTGTACCTGGTTGTAGAAGAGATGGAAAATGATGAAGACGAAAGAGATGGGGGATAGAGGGTGGCTGGGCTTCTGAGTATGGATGTGCTCTGACCGATAGAATAAGTAGTAGGCTTCCAAAGAATAAGTCCTGGGGTCGATTTTCTCAACTAAAAGTGGTGCTCTAGCATGGCCGCAGTCAAAAGACTGAAACAAGTAAAAGAACAAAAGAGTATATATGTGTGTCTGTGTTTGTCCTCCCCCCCCCATCGCTTGACAACCGATATTGGTGTGTTTATGTCCCTGTAACTTAGCGGTTCGGCAAAAAGAGACCGATAGAATAAGTACTAGGTTTACAAAGAATAAGTCTTGGGGTAGATTTATTCAACTAAAGGCGGTGCTCCAGCATGGCCACAGTCAAAAGACTGAAACAAGTAAAAGAGTATATATGTATGTGTGTTTGTGTGTCTGTGTTTGTCCCCCCCCTCCCATCATCGCTTGACAACCGATGCTGGTGTGTTTACGTCCCCGTAACTTAGCGGTTCGGCAAAAAGAGACCGATAAAATAAGTACTAGGTTTACAAAGAATAAGTCCTGGGGTCGATTTTCTCGACTAAAAGGCGGTGTTCCAGCATGGCCACAGTCAAAAGACTGAAACAAGTAAAAAGAGTAAAAGAGTAAAGAGATTCTGTAGACATTCCGTTATTCCAGAATATCCTTTGTATGTGGTCTCTGTGTAAGAGGAGGAGTGGGTGACGAAGTAGGAGTACGTGTCACGTGACTTTCATCACAGCCAACAGTTCTTCCATAACTTGAAAAGTCTTTCAAATGTCCAGTTATGAACAAGAAACGAAACAATAGATAATATAGGTAAGCATTTATGTATATATATATATATATATATTCATTAAAATATATCGAAATTTGTTTGTTCTTTTTATTTAAAAGAGATTATTGCTTCATTATTGTTTTATTTACGATTCCTAAACATGAACATCATATTTACAGGACTTGGTAAAAACATTTTATTGAGTAAAACGAATGTCGCTTAAGTTCATGCGTAAAATTATTTTAATTGATTCAACCATGATATTATAAAATGAAAGAAAATAGTAAGAAAAAACAATAGGGAATAGATAAGCGCAGGCTGTGTGCTAAGAAGCTTCCTTTCCAACCACATAGTTCTTGGTTCAGTCCCACTGCATGGCACATTGGGCAGGTGTCTTCTATTATAACCCCAGGCCGACCAAATGCCTGAGTGGATTTAGCAGATGGAAACTGAAAGAACCATGTATGTATGTGTGTGTGTATGAGTGTATGTATGTATGTTTGTATATGGTTGTGTGTCTGTGTCCCCATCACCATCGCTTGACAAACGATGCTAGTGTGTTTCATCCCCGTGACATAGCGGTTCGGCAAAAGGGCCGATAAAATAAGTACTAGGCTTACAAAGCATAAATACTGAGGTCGATTTGGTCGACTAAAGGCGGTGCTCCGGCATGGCCACAGTCAAATGACGGAAACAAATAAAAGAATATATGTATATATATATATATATATATATATATATATATATATGTATGTATGTATGTATGTGTGTGTGTGTGTGTGTGTGTGTGTGTGTTTGTCCCCCCAGCATCGCTTGACAACCGATGCTGGTGTGTTTACGTTCCCTTAACTTAGCGGTTCAGCAAAACAGACCGATAGAATAAGTACTAGGCTTACAAAGAATAAGTACTGTTCGACTAAAGGCAGTGCTCCGGCATGGCCGCAGTCAAATGAGTGAAGGAAGTATAAGATAGAATACAATTTAGAAATTTTGTTGACATTCCGTTATTCC